>NW_025953979.1:0-185070 GCF_022497035.1 Daldinia vernicosa | reverse complement strand
TTTTTAATTAATTTTTATTATATTTTTAAAATTATTAATAATTTATATAATTACCGAGCCGCGCGGGGGGTTACGGGTGCGAGGCACGTGCGAAGCACGTGCCGAGCGCCCGTGACCCTTTACGCGGCGAGGTTAAGCGGCCATTGCGGCCTTACGGGATTTAACCAATTAAATTAATTGCTTGGCTTAGCTTATAAAATAAGACCTTATTAGTAAACTTAAGGATTGTGCCGCCCCTCGGGGAGGCCTCCAATTAAATTTTAAATATTTTAATAATAATATAATATTTAATATATATCGTGTAAACATGTAATTTAAACCATTATTTTCGCATTAATTAAATTTATAAAATGGTATTAATTATAATGTTATAATTATTAAAATCGTAAAGTTATTTAAATGTATATATATGTAAATATAATAATTATATAATTAAAATTAAATTAAATTAATAATTAAATCTTTTAAATTTAATTAATTAATTTTAAATTTAACGATAAAAGTAACCCGTTAAAGTTTTACTTTTTCCTTTTTTTTCTTTTAACTTTAAATACATGCGTTTATATAAATTTAATACTTATATACATTTAAATAACTTTATAAAAATAACAATTTAATTATTATAATTAATATTATTTAATAATTTTAATTAATGCGAAATTAATAGTTTAATTTACATGTTTATATAACGTATATTAAATATTATATTATTATTTAAAGTTTAATTAAAAAAACATTATAAAAGTGTTTATAAAAAGTATTACGTGTTTTTTTTTTTAAATAATCGTTATTTAATTTTATTATAATATAATAACGAAAAAGCCGATTTAAATGTAATTTAAATTATTATTTTCGTATAAATTAAAATTATTAAATAATATTAATTATAACGTCGTAATTATTAAAATTATAAAGTTATTTAAATGTATAAATGTAATAATAAAAAGTTAAATTAAATTAAATTAAATTAAATCTTTTAATTTAATTGGTTAATCCTTTAAATTATATTAATTAAATCAATATATTTATCGTAATAAGGCTTAAAAGTACACATTTAATATTTTCTAAATTAAGGCAAGTGACCTTTTACCAACTTTAATCTAATGCGCGATTATTTTTTTCATTTTGGCACAGTGGTACGTCTGGTCAACCGTAACATGAATATAACTATGACATCACTAACCATCATCTTTGCCAATCCCCTCTTATAGCTCTCGTTTGCCCAAGTTATTATATATCTTCTACAACTTTTCTATTCATACTTCACTCCTAAAATCTACAATCTTCTATATTTGCAACACTACTTAAAACTATCCCAAAGCAAAAACCATTCAATCCGAACACAAACAAGCCACCCGCGCAAGCATCAAACCAGCCATTGTCATCATGTCGTTCCTCGAAGTAACAGCTCGCCGTCTGGCCACCACCTCTAGAATTGCCGTGGTACCCGCCACGCGACACTTTAGCACAAGCATCGCAGCACAAAAATCAGTCACAGAAGCTGCCAAGGACACATTAAAAACCGTAGACCGTAAGGTCTCGGACAAACTGGTTGACGGTATCAATGTGGGAGGTGAGCATCCTACTCTACCAATCAACATTATCAACGCAGTGATAGACTTGCTAACTAGCGATTCTTAAACAGCCAACCTCGCATCGAAAGTAAAAGGCGAAGCAGACACAGGCAAGGTAAAAGGCACAGCGGAAGAGATCCGCCGCCAATCAAAGGGCGCAGCCGAAGAGTTGAAAGACAAGGCGAAGGATACAGCTAAAGAGGCTCAGGATAAGTAAGGTGAAGGGAAGCGTGTAAGAATCTAAATGGATTGGGGGAAACCCTTGATGCTGTACTTGCACACTGCCTGGTGTATGTCTGTATGATAATGAGACCATCTGAATTCATTCGTCTTGAATAGTACGAAATGCTATTGTCAAGCGCAGCTTAATTCAATTTAGCAATACTTTACATTCAGCAGCAAAAACAAGCTATTAAGATTACACCATTCAACAAAACAAGCATTCCTACAGTGCCAGATTAGAGCTTGCATTAACGAAGCTTTAAGATTGACCCCGCCATCACCAGGAACACTCTGGAGATACTCGGCGCCGGAAGAAGAGAGCAACAGGTCTTTAATAGTTAATGTATTATTCGTATTCACTTCTTGCGAAGTATTCTTGATGCAGTTTTAGAAGTGTAAGCCTTCGAGTCATTTGAATATGTATTATCAACCTTTATCTAGCAGAAATACTTCCCCAATCCTTTCAAATACGAGCCAGTATGCTGGTTAACCCCCATAGATTCGGATGAAGGGATAGCAGCAAGGAAAGCAATAAGTGACGCTTTCGCCGCCTTTTCTATCGGCTCCCGTGAATACTCTGGGAAGTCCATGGCGTACTTGAAGTTAAGCCTGGCCCTTGCTAAGACTTTTTGGTCTTATGACTTTGAAGCCGCTCCTGTTAAATTTGGTCAGGTCGGAGTGGGCCAACAAGGTGAATTTCGTTTATATGATATTTTCACCTTAGCTCACGATGGTCCATACTTGGTTTTAAAACCCCGTGATACGTTCACGGGGGGCTTCGGAAATATCGAACTTTCGAGTAAATAGCTTCAATGATATTTATGTGAATTAAGTAGTTTTGGAGCCGTTCTTATGATTCGATTGATTAGTAAAGATCCGTAGTGAATATGGTTATGAGCTAGTCGCCTGCTACGATGTGTAACTGTAACTAAGTCATGAATATATTCGGCTAGATACTCGTACATCCCTACAGGAATCTGGAAGTGGTTGGCTTAAAAGGCTAGCATCATTAAGAATCTCCAGAACTAGAGAAGGACTAGATGCTACAATGTATGTATTTTACTCGGGACTTGTTGGGCTATTGAAGCCGCCATTTCACTATTGAATCACCTATTCCATTGAATCACCACCTACGCATGAATCATCGTGACATGTAAGTCCATATAGACTCTATGTGAATTGGACCTACCCAACACTTATATAAAGCGTTTTCTTGCTTTCCTTTCCCTGTTAAACTCTACCAACATTTCTTTACCAACCCCATTCCCACCTACCGATTTCCAAACCACTGCCTACAGCAAACCCACCTGATACCAAGATGCCGACCAAATATGAAAAGGCCGTAGAATTCTGGGCGGATAGAGGTTCCCTACTCCAACGCTCCTTTTGCAACGTCGGATTCGTCAAAGGAGCCAAGTTCTTTACTTCCGAAGGCCAGATACCATACCTCTGTGTTGTGGTTCGTTCCTCATGTGACTCCGACAGCATCGGGAGGATTGTTGAAGATATAAAGAATGTAGTAAAAACGTGCGACGTCTGCGATGGCCCCTACGACAGGTTGAGCGACCTGTTTGACTTAGCCATCGTACAGGAGAAGACTGATTTGCCCTACAAATACGCTAAATTGAAGTGGCCTGCGGGACTTGTCCCGCCAACCAGTGACTATGGGGGGGTTCCATCCTTCACGTAAGGATAACTGGAGGGAGAGCAGGCCCTGAGGGGTAGAGGAGGCAGATATTAGTATTGAGCAGTATGGCAAAGGGCGCCCAATATTGGCCGAAGGCTCCGGCGTCTGTCGGGTCATTAATTAGAAATTATGAAGACATAGTTTCTTTCACAATATACATCACCCTCTGCACCATCATTACGTCTGGTATTTTACTCTTATAGATCCATTGAAATGCTTGTAACCCTGGATAGCCCATCCCTCGTTTTGACTTGTCGTCTGTCCCCCTTTTTATCATCATTCCTCTCCTAATCTGCTACTACCCATTCAGTATTGCATGCATATGTCGCGGGAGAGCGACGCATAAAGGCCACAATACTAGTCAAGTAACTGCTATATAGTTCATATTACTTCCCAGCCGTCTTCACCTGTTCTCCCTTCTTCGCGTTGGCAAGGATCGCGTCCGTCACGGGCTTCAGAGCCCGGTGCGGTAACTCGTGCCCGCAATCGTCAATAATCACCAACGTTGCTCCCTCCACGCCATCCCTCAGAGCCTTTGCGTGTTCCACCGAGAACAGCTGATCCTTAGCCCCGTGGATAACGACGGTCGGGCATTTAACAAGCTTAAGCGCCTCCCTAGGCCATCTCACGCCCGCCGCATCTGAGTGATTCGTCTTACTCCACATCGTCCCGGTCTCCCGCTCACGATAGTACGTAATCTCGGACATGCGTCTCGCATCAGCCCTCTCTTCTTCGGTAGGCGGTTTCGTTGCCATGGCGAGAGACATCGTCGCATATGTTTTGATCCAGCCCTCGTGATCATCCCTATCCGTGGGTGGGTCGAACGCATCGGTGAGTGTGTAGTGTCCCTCCATTTGCAGCGACGGCAAGTTGTCCGTCTCATTCTGTATTCGCCCTACCGGGCTCGTGAATATGAGAGCCAGACTCTCAACGATTTCGGGTAGCCGGCCAGCTGTTAGCCAGGAAATTGGTCCGCCCATGCTAGTGCCTATTACATGCACACGCTTAAGCTTTAGATGGTTTATAAGGCCTACAATATCGTCTACCATATCATCGAACGTGTAGGCACGTTCTCCGTAAGGTGGCTCGGGGAAAGACGTCGAACGGCCAGTATCCCGGTAATCGAATTGGACGATGAAGTGAGGATGGTCCGGTGGATTAAGCAATCGGACAAACGCATCAGGCGTTTGTGTCATAGACATTCCATATCCCGAATTGATGATCATGGCCGGGTCTGACGGGTTGCCGAGTGTCCGATAACAGATCTTACAGCCCTTCGGCAAGGAAACAAAGAGCTCCTCGGACATCTCCATCATATTAGATAACAACGGCGCGAATCCAATATTTTAGGCGTAGGTATTATTACAAGTCTTCAGTCACCATATAAGAAATTGTCGTAGATTTCGGCGAGATACACATGAGCCGCACCAAATTGAGTAAACAACATGTAATGTTTCTCGCCGCAGCGACAAATGAGACGACCCCCGCAGCCAGGCAGCAATCCTTCCAGCAAGCGACCCGTTAAGGATCTCCAATAAAAGTTGACACACCGCGAGTAGTGGGGCTTTCAGGGTCAGTTAACACCACTCAGTCAGTTCAGCCGTAGATGACATGAAACCTATACCTCTTCCCTCTTAAATAGACTTCTAAGATTGCTCCTAAGAACGTCGTTGTACTACGAGCCATACCAAATAACCCTGAATTAAGCCACCAGTAACTCAAGAACCATATATATAATGTAAAACACTGATGTAAAACTAAGGAAACCTCTAATTGGCACGAGTTATATTAACTCCTACACTCAATATCTCCTATATATCTAGGTAAGCAAGAGTTTAAGGTCAAACATGTGAAACTCAGTTTCGTTGGTATTATTTCTTTCAGATCAAGTCGCACGGATAAAATCATTGGACAATTTCTTATAGTTAATGAATCTAACAAAGAACTTGTTTAGTGTTGTCCAAGAAATTGGCTTTAGTAAATTTTCTATAAAGCCCGGACGTACATATCAAAAGCCAATGACGGTGCCAACCTTACAAAGACGCAAACACGCAAATACATTGTACACATGTATATATAAGTTAACCCTTTAGTTATAAATACGAGTCTGGTGCATTGCCACATTTGCCTGTCGAGCTAGCGTTTGATAAGCTTACAACTGTGAACAATATTCCTCGAACGTGGAAAGTGAATCTTAGGTATTCAGGTACAGTTTCAATCCATCACAGGACTATACGATTGTTAGATAACTGGTACATATTATACTTCCAGAAACTCACTTGATAATCGAAGATACCACTACACAGGTGCCAGCTCAGATAACATTAATACACTACTCTAGCCAATAGTCAGTCATAGCACATTGATTATCCTACTAACATCAAATACAGCGTTTCGTCTTACAAAAGTACGACCAACAATTTATTATAAAATAACACTATCCAGATAACTTTCCCTCCTAGGCACACTTTAGCCAGTATCGAAGCTCTCCGTTAATACAGGATTAGACATCCACATACAACAACAACAACAACAACAACAACAACAACAACAACAACAACAACAACAACAACAACAACAACAACAACAACAACAACAAAAATCAACGTACGAATTATCCCGCTATGGCGCTAGAACTAGAGTTTCTCGACGGCGATGTTGTCGAAGCCTACTTCAGGACAAACAGGAACAAGGTCAAGGAATACCTAGGGAGCAAAGTCCAACACATTGACGACATCGGATATTTCCCCGGGAAAGTCGGTCCTGTTTCGGTATTGTATCTTGTAATCATTCTTGCCGAGGAGTATCCCGGAGACCCCGAGGACCAGGCCGTAACCCAGAGTGTCAGCGGCAATATTTCCACGGCCTTGGAAACTTGTTACCCCTTCCCAGGAATACACCCTAACCATACACTTTCCACAATGATCGAAAGCTTTGTGGTAGTAAAGAGAAACGCCACCGGATATACGAAGATTTGGTGGCCAACATGGATCCATGCACCCCAGGGCCAGTATGGATGTTAGGACCGTACGCATAGGCATTAGGCCGAAGACACAGATGGCTAATCCAGTAGTTCCACGTGGTACTTGTGGTCTCTAATGACCGTATTAGGATTTTTGCTTATCGAGGACCTATCTCTTTCGTCTTAATACGTCAATCATACACTGCTAGATAGTCTATGGGCATCTCTTAGCGCTAATAATTAATATTTTACCCAACCCAGCTTTTACCATAGTTTCATTTAATTTACAACTAGTTAAACGTATTGATATGAACATGTATGTGTGTGTGTTATTATTAAAACATAAAAAGGAAACTAACCTTATGTAGAAAAAGAAAAAGAAAGACGTCGGGAACGTGTAGTGACCAACGTAGCTTATCCCTTAGTTTTGGAAGTTGGAAATCTGGGGATACTGGACTGTATAACCACCTAACCTAGTTCCAATGCAGGTACCCAGACTAAGATCACATATTGTGCATTCGCTGCAGTCGTTTCTACAAAGTTATTTATCCATAATAGGTTAGACAGCGTGACCTATCGTATACTTCCCCTCTCGTAACCTAGTCTAGGTAGCATATAGGGTATGCATATCGTCTCAAGAAGCCAAGAACTACCACGTGTGGAATTAACACTAGTGTCCTTCTTCAGTTTATGACTATCGCGTTATGTACCCCTATCCGGAAATCCCGACTGCTGAAATGAGTAGCCAGGGGCTTGCTTCTAGATATGGCACATAACATCTTGGCAAAGAATACGTATATTCGAGATCCCTCCTCTCTCATGCAATTGACGTATCGAGTTAACATACCGTATATAAAAATGTATATCGTCGTTCAGCTGGAACCATAGCTCAGATAGCGTAAAAGCCCGGGACCTACATCCATTAAAGGGGAAGAGTGAGTGAGATATCGTATCCCTACACTATATCGGGACCGCCCGAGGGCAAATTCTGGTGTAGTCTGGTGGGGAAAGAGATGCCATCTATTATTGGATGGCACGACGATAACAACTGCGTCAGTAACTCTCAGCCGGTACGGCAGACACAGTCGAGCCTAACCTCGTATATTCAGTGACGCTGCTCACCTAGATAGGTACCTAGTCAATCCGATGCTCTCGGTAATCCTCGATTTGATACGGGCAGTAGGCAAAGGTAGCCACGTCTTTGGATGGTATTAAAGTAACTCAACGTGGACATCTTCTATTTATTTATAAGATCGATTCGAGAAGGATATGGGGTCGTGAAGCTTTACTCGGTTGGGCGTACATCTTCTACGCTGAAAGGCCTTTTACACTTACTCACGTACCTTAATCTGGACTGTTGTGTACGGGGATAGGAATGACGGGAGTTTTACTAACGACGTATTCCAAACAGTTACTCATGAAGAGGCTCGTTATCTTCTTTAACTAATCCCAGAAGCCGATTCTTCTTGATTATCCTTAATAAGTAAGAACCTACCCGGTTAAACGATAGTTCTAGGCCTCGATAAGATGTTACCTACGAAGTATCTTTGCCTAACCCGTGAATATCATTGCGCCTAAATAGAATCCAGTTCGCTTCCAAAGAAGAAATCTAGATCGCTGCATACCACCGCCCAGATACACGTGTTTAATATATGGTATATGACCATATCGTTATGGCTAGAGCGACGGGAGCCATGGATCTACGATAAGTCGGTAGTGTTAGAATGGAATAATAATGTAGAGTATGCCGTACGTGTGAGCGGGAGCGGTGAGTTAGGAACGTAAACCTCAAACCCCCCATATTGTAAACGATGTGGTCAAGGACCTACCTACCCCAGGCAATTATACGAACTAGAAGTGTCAGAACAAGTCGGGACCCAATGAGAATTAAGAGTCTTTGCGGGTGAGACCATACTCCGTGGTGCATACCGTGTTACGGTTGTCATAACCTGCATACTCGGGTATACATTCGTAAGTCGAAACGAGGTCGTCGTAACCGTTAACCAGGCTCAATCGCATCATTGAAACTATTCGGGACAGAATGCTGACATGCTGACCCTATTCGCGTTCTGGCGTGGGTGAGACCCCAGGTTTTGTCAGGAGAAACGCGGCCTGGGGGTGCTCACCCTATTAATGAGAGCTGCCGCGTCATCGGAAGTGCTCGATGCTACGTTTTTCTAACCGGGATAAAATTAGACGCCATACACGAGGAGAGCTGACAATCGGATTTAGCGGTCAATTCTTCTAAATCCAAGTAGCCGGGCCTGGTTAGGTAGGCTATGCGGCTCTGTACAGGATTTATAAAAATGGAAATTAATTAGGAAAATCTTAGTTGATTAATAATGAGTAGGTTAAATCCAATTCCGTTGTTTAAAAGACGTTTCAAGAGAAATTGACGCTCGGGTCGCATCTGGGGTTGATATTCAAGTTCACATACGGAATAGAAACACTCCTAGTCACGTAGATCGTAGATAATGTATGATCCCAAGATCGGGCACCGCGATGAAAGGGAGTCGAAAACATATCCCCTCACTGGACACGGCGTCTCTAAGCGAATATCTAGAATCCATAAAATTAGAACATGTGATGAGCCGCAAGCGCCTGCAAGCCGATACCGTCTTAGCCGAATCCTGCAGGCTGTAATTGCTGCAAATAGTCTTTTTCTCATTTCTTGGCCTTGGCGGCACGTCTTATTTGATATGAATACGCGATATCGAGAAATAATCGGTGTTATTCAGCTACGCCTGCTCGTAAATCGCCACTTTCATTTCTCATGACCATACACTATCTACTGGATACTACCTACTATTGCCGCAGTGCTGATCGAAGTCCACATCGATTATTCTTTCATGTGCCGAAGCCGAATCGAATACTACCTAAACGTCTGATACGGGATTTTCGGAGCAGCTCAAGTTCCCGGGTCAGGAGAATCCGGGCCTCGGCGTCTCAGTTCGAACTTGGCTACACGTTAAATCAAAAATTTTCTAATCCGGCGGGGTGAATAGTTATATTTGATACAGTTGTTAACCGAGAAGCATGTAAGAACTAAGATATTTAGTGTAGATCTCAAAATAGGGGCTTTATTAATATACTGCATACTACTTACATCGTAGAACGTTCAGGGGAGATTGAAGCCGCGTCAGCATTCAAACCGGCGTATTAGGCTAGCAATTAAACAATTCCATTTGGGGAATGTTATGCGCCGCAATCAGCAACCGTCTTTCGCACCAATCTTGAGAGAAAGGTCTCGCCCTTTGTCTAAATCATTTTCTTTAATGGCTCGTTGCTTGGTGCTTTTGCGGAGTCGCCGCACGTGGATATTAGCGATTACCTTAATGATGATAATTCGCTTGAATTTTGGTTGGCGCCCGCATTGTTATGTCGCCGCATTGACTGATTGACAAACGATGCCAAGACCACTAGCAGGGTCGGTGAAGGTTTATGTTTCCGTCATTAGTTGAAGCAAGGAAGCAGGATTTCGGTTAGCATAGGTAATGTAGTTGTTATTTTCTTCCATTCCTTTTCAAACTGCCAGCGCGTACATATGTACATATTGGCATCTGTATAGGTCCGAAAGTACGGGATCCAAACGTGAAACACTGGGTATCCAAAATTAAGAAGATCTTAAGTAGGTAGACTGGTAGATAAGCTTGAATAGAAGAGAAGTTATAATATAGATATGCCTATATGGGATTAGGACAGGTTATTCGCCATGCTGATCAGCAAAAGAATCAATGTGTTTGCAACCTTATTGGCTGCAGGATGATGCTGGCAAACTGCGGCAGGTGGTAAAAACAAAATCGTGATCTTCTTAAACCCCTCCAACCACGGCAAGCCGGCTGGGAGACGGGATCGCAGCCTGATACCGGATGAGCTGCTTTTGTTTTCTCGGAAACGAGGATTACTGGAAACTAGGAATTCAAAAAGTCTTGGCTATAACATGAGCTATAACATGAATTGGGTCGAATTTGATAAAGCGGAGGCGGCTGATACGACGGCACAAAAAATCCGAACGGGAAGGGTAACATACATAGGCGCACGTCAGACTCATTTGTCGTCAGGCCGCATGGAGAAAGAAGGGAAGACTGTCAGTTATTAGACAAGGGGATTGGAAACGTGTGGCGCGGGTTTGCATCTCTTAGAATAGACTTGGGAATGAGACAGTACATCCACATCCCGTGTAATCAACAGCGTTTTCAGGCGTTTTTCAACGTGTGGACCAAGTATAGGATAAGAAAGCCAAGAACTGTTTGGTCGCATTGCCAAGTCTCTTGGAAGAAGCGCTTGACAAGTAGTAAGAAAAGCCAAGACTCTTGTCGATGCCGATTATCCGGGGCATTGGGAATAGCAAAAGAAGCTTTTTTCTACGTCGGTGAACATCTGATATCTTCAGCAAGTTTGAAGTTATCGCATTGAGACTTCAAGTTAAGCCGCGTGTGGGGGAGGGAAAGTTGTAAGTTTGTAAAACGAAGCAGAGAAGTCGTAATTGATTATGCAGTTCATAAAACGTGTACTATGTGGTACCTAGTGTAATGTACTACACTATGGTAATTCGAGTTATTATTAGGCTACATCTTGTCTATTTATTCGAGAACAAAACATCCTTGTCCAATCATAATCCTCTATTTTGTGGTACTTGCCTGTGCATCTTCTTACAAAAGGGAAGCCGAGGGATTCCTAGCATCGGGTAGGTACCGCCTCTATGTACATGTCATGACCTACGGCATTAAAGCCCCCCACTGAATTAAAGTCAATCTACACTAAACGTTGCCGTATTTAGCTTTAGGTAGCCAGGATATATCCTTTGCTTGACCACTTAGGGAAGCTGAATAATTCTGTAATATGCCTAGAATATTAGTTTTTATAGTGGTTACGTTAGGTCACGTTAGAAGGTACTTAACTTTACCAACGGACGATAAGTAAATAAAGAGAAAAAGAAAAATGACCAAATGGTTTTAACAGCGACAAACGTGTTAGGAAGTTGCCAAACGCATAAGGGGAATCTACAAAACCACGAAACCACGCAACTACGTAACCAACCCACCTGACTTAACCCCATTACCCATTAAACCCCAATTTCGTCACTGCCCCTGCCAATGTACATACACTGGGTAGCCCAATGTACCTGATGTACCTGATTAAAAAGAGGCTGAATTGGTGGAGTTTGTTAGGACAAAGTTGAAGTCACGTTGCTTCGCTCCGCAAAGTACATGAAGCGTCTTCCCTCCTCCAATTCTCGCCAAGACGCCGTCTACCTTGACTATATGGGGAGATCCATAATCCGTACATCGATCAAATCACATCGATCCTGTTTGCCAAGTCTCAATCATCCACCCCTTATTATATCTTCCCTCTTAAAAAATCCTTCAACTTCCCTTTTCTCTCTCTTCCTTTTTTGCGCCTCTTGCCGTATCTTTAAGTGTGTGGGAACTGACCTCTAATCCTGTCCTTCTTGTTCTTTCTTTTTTCTTACCACGCATTTAATAATCCATCCGCCCTGCTTTAACCTGTAAAAGGGAATTAACTAACTAAGCGTTGTGTATGCATATATCTATATGCTTGCGCATGGGCGAATAATATCAATATAATATTATCCCTACTTATTGTCGAGACGGTTGGCCCTACGAGCCGAGCCTTACGAGCTTATCCTTAAAACATCCATCTCCAGATTCGCTTGTCGCCACCGGTTGTTAATCAGCCTCTCTCCAAGACAAGACACATACAAGACGCATATTAGCGAATCCGGTCCCGCTTTTCTCTTGTGCTGCGCGCGTCCGGAAAACACAACAGACCCGAACCGTAACATTCCAGCTTCGCTCGTTCCCCCTCGTTCAACCGCCTACTTAACTAGGTGGTGCATTCGGGCACGGCAATACCTTGGAAACAAGATTCGCAAACCCGATAAGGTGTTGGTTACTTCCGACATCAGTTTCCCGGCTACACTAATACCCAACTCAAGACCCTTCCATCAAGGCATGACAGCGAAGGAATCATAACCTAACCTTGCGATTTCGCGACAACCCGTCACAATGGCTATTGGTAGAGAAGGAAATGTCAAATGGGTCGATGTAAGTTAACCAGTTTATTTACTTCGTGAATGGGAATGTGACCGGCGACGAGACTGGATATCGATCGAACATGGCTTCAAAACATTTTGAACCTTCAAAGTCGCGATAAAGTTCGGAACTTTGGCTGAAAGAGGCATCGGCCCGCGTAGAGACGGAATCTTCGGATGGTTGACATCGCGCCGGATTGGAATCATGGTTTAAACTAAGCATGGGACGAGATGGAAAATGCGAACTCTAACTTCAATCGTTCTGCGTACCTAAGCTAACAATACTATCTGTTCAATAGGGTCTTCGAGGCTTCGCATCCACTCTAGTGGTTTTGACTCATATCGCTAGAGCTTTCGATGGCGACCTTTTTCTCCCAGCTTCTCATAACGGCGCAGCACCACGGCCTATGCAACTACCTTTCCTGCGAATCCTAGTTCAGGGCCGTATCGGTGTCACTATTTTTGCTTTTGTTACTGGCTATGTCTGTGCCCTTAAGCCTATTAAATTGTACCGACAGAATAACCAAGATGCCGCCTTCACATCTATCGCCAAGTCCGCCCTCCGCCGTGTTCCTCGATTGGTTATACCCTGTGGTCTCGCAACTGTCATCATTTGGATAATGGCGAATCTTGGAATGTTTTTGGTCGCAAAGCAGAGTGACTGTTGGTGGTGTGGTAAGACCGCACCCGATCGCCAAGCGAACGTATTCCTGTCAGTTAAACATTTGATCGAGAACATCATTTCGACTTGGACAAGAGGTCGGAACGCGTACGACGGCAATCAATGGACATTATTGCCATTGCTAAAGGGAAGCATGGAAGTTTATACTTTTATTGTTGCCACGGCCTATATTCGACCTCAGTTCAGAATGGTCTTGAGTTTGATGATGTATGCCTATTTCTGGATGGCATCCGACTGTACGTTCTCAATTCTCAATTTCCTGACTCTTTGCTTCAAAGCTAATGAATATCGCAGCGGCTTTTGGAATGCAGTTTTTCTGGGGTGTATTCCTCTGCGACTTGCAAAACCATCCTCCTGCTACCGAATGGCTTTCTCGCCGACCAAGAGTCTCGCAAGTTTTGGCCGCGATCTTCTTGTTTTTAGGTCTCTACGTTGCCTCGTATCCTGAAGGACACCCGGAATGGGCTGCCTGGTCACGCTACCAATTCGAAGTTTTGAAGCGCATCCTTCCCAAGGACCCCGATTTCCCTCGATTTGCTTCCGGAATTGGCTTAGAATTGATTACCTTGGGTTTACATTTCAGCCCAGCTCTACGTGATATCATGTCAAGCAAATATTTGCTCTGGTTTGGCAAGCAGTCTTTCGCTGTTTATCTTTTACACGGTCCTCTTCTTCGCAGTGTCCTTTGCTGGATGGTTTACGGAATCCACGTGCCCCCACCAATTACCAACGACAAGGGCGAAACAATTCACGGCACGCTCATGTTCCCCAGCGGGTGGCGTCTTATAATCGCCCTGCCATTCTGGATCCCTTTGAACTACGGTGCCGCGATGCTTTGGACAGGCTATGTCGACCCTTGGTGTGCGACTCTGACTGAGAAGATTGTGGGCAAAGTTATGTTGGCACGCGACGAGAAGGGTGTTCTCTTACCGCAATAGATACGCGGTATTGATCGTCCCGAGAAGCGTAATTATTGCGACAGCTCCAGACGGCCAAGACCACAAACGGGACATCGGAGAGGCAATGCTATGAGCAACGCCATTCAATAATCCCTGGTTTGCAAATCGATATTTACATTGGAGGGAATGCATTTGTCGATACCGACAATGTTCAATACTTTTCGCCAGACCCTTGCTAAAAACTCTTCCGTGTGAATATGGTAGCTCTTTCTTTTCTGCGATGGGTGTTGGAGTTTCTGGAGTACAATAGGCTTGGCCATGGGATTGCATTCATCTTTAGTCAAGGGGCATCAGGGGCATTTGACGGCCGAAGAGCATCATCGTACATACGCCCGGGGCGTCATTATTAATATCTACAGAGACGGCCGTAACATTGGCATGCATCGGGAGGTAGATGGTCAGCGATCTTTTTTTTGACTGGCTAACAACGGTTGATACCCATGATGATGAAAACAGCCGAACTTAGATAAAGATGTCAAGACGATGCTGTGTGCATCGCTTAGTATACACTATACACACTAATTCAGATAAGATTATATCTGCGTTACGACTTAATGGTGATTTCCTGTCATTGTAGACCATGTACCCAGATATGTAGATATCTTCATGATTTTTATAGTCTCATACTCATAGTTTACATACAAAGTAACTACTTCATAACTTGATCAGTGAATGTAATTTTACTTCCCCAAGTTAGCTTTGACGCTGGGCACAGGATTTAGGAAGATGTATTCCAATAAATTCGCCCGACCAAATACTGAATAGCACATACACGTTTTCCCGCAGCTTGAAAAAACTAATAGAAAGGCATAATTAGAGGTTCATTAAACCGACGTCGTATAATACATCGAGTTGATAGAGTTCGATAAACGAAATAACTAGGCTATTGAACCGACAAGATTGGCGCAACTTGTTGTGTTGTATTCCCAGTCAGAATAGAAAATTAATGGCCGGGTCTTGGCATTTGACCTCCTTGAATGACTAAAGTAAAACACATCATAAAATAACCATGATAAAAATATAAAAATTATGACCGTATTTCGTGTTTACTTTTGACTGTAGTATATGGTGTTGAATTTGGGGTCAAATGCCAAGACCCGGCCATTAATTTTCTCTTCTGACTGATTCCTTGCATGTGACCCAATCCATGATTTGCCGTATCCAGGTCATCGGGCCATGCAGTGAGAATTTAGAAACCTGCCTAAACGGGAAGTGTGGGTGCAGCATACGACCTTTTCTACCGTCGTTTAGAGCCTTACGTTAATTAATGAAAAGGCTTAGTAAGTTCTATCTGCAAAAGGTAGTATCCGGGTTAGGTGGGTAAGTAGTTGTATATATCGTGAGTTAGGTATGTAATTCATGTCTACTTAGATTGAACGTGTATCAAATCTTGATGAATGTAAATAGGTAGTTAAAGACAGAAATCTCTTGAGTTTCAAGTCTTTGGTTTGCGTGTGGAGACCGTTTAGGGAGCATTGGGAAGTTTGAATAAGAGGTAACCAACAGCGGAATATGTTACAATGAAGTTGATGCTACATTTGAATGTAACATGCTTAGCTACCTAAGATACGTATATTTACTACTATTGTATTAGGTCTTTAATATGCATTCACTATAAAAATAACTTTAATCTTAGAATATTTCCCATCATGAACATTTTATAGCTATAGGGTCTCTTAGGGGTAGTGCTCGTGTGTGATGCTACCATCTTAGCCTAAAGATCCTCTTGCTATACGGTTGACAGAACTGACTTGAGTTTCAATTCTAAGTGAGAAACTCGGAGTTAGTAAAAGGGGGCTCATGAGGTCAAATAAGGTGCGACTAATATTTCTAAGCGGGTTGGCGCACAGTCCTATTCTAGACCCAGCATACATCGATCCAGTAATTACATTCGCTTTTTACTACCTACCTGTTGCCTATTACTCTATGATATGTTATCTTCAACAGTAACTCATAGCGAGAGTAGATGATTGCGTGAGTTTAAAGATCAGATGGAACTACCTAATAGCTTAGCTTATCAAAAATAAGAACTCATCTTCCTGAAGGTTCAAAGTGTCATCTATATATACCTCTGTTCCTTCATTTCTATCTCATATCTGAGGACTTGTGTCGCATAATAAGAAGCTGGATCATTTGAGTCTTGCGCTCATTACTGCGTACTCCGTGTACTTAGATAAGGTCACTTTTACGTAAGAACATAAGGGCGTCTCTGTTTGGGTAACCTATTACCCATTAAATGCGAGGGTTTTATATGAAGCACGAGGAATAAAGAATACTTCCAGTATATATAGCCATAAACTGCCATATTTACGGTTAAAGTCGTGTTCCTTTAATAGCCTAGTTAACAGGCCACCAGTAGTTCAAATTAAGCACTTGGAAATAAATATTATGGTAAATGCTGTTAGGATTTTAAATGAGACGTGCTGAAAGATACGGTATATGAGCTGTAGTTGTATATTGACTTAGTCTACCAATTGTATGAATGAGGAGGGAGGTCCTTCTTATATATACATTCCATACCAAGGTACCATGTACTGTACCTGAAAGTAGTCCCTTGACCATTCACTTCAACAAGACGTATGCTCTAGCGCGTAGACTACATGATGTCAGACCCATGGAGCAACATGAGGTGGTTTGTAGCTTTAATTACTTTTAAATAGCTCAATTCAGTATCTTCAAACCCCGACAATACATCGTCCTTGCATAGCTCTGTCCGGACTGAATAATTCCAAAGAAGTCTCCGTTATTTTATATCAACATCGCGTCTTTCGAAGATACCCTGCACAAATATGATGGCCTGAAAGATAGGTAAGTAGCCACTAGAACCTACCAGTACTATCTCTACACAAGCAAAATATTCGGCGTAGTATCTCGTGATAGACGACGTAAACAATGTGTTCTTACGTATATTGAGTACGAGGATGAAACTTGAGTCCTTTCAATGCTTTGCCGGAGATTTGCTTCCTGAATCAACGTACGTCGTTCAGCGAGAAACAATGCAATATGAAATAGTTTAAGTAATTATGAAACCCGCAAGCCACCTGAAACAAGATGAGAGATAAGCCGAAGCCAGCTTCTCTGTAGAATACTGGTTTCAGTTACATTTAAAAGCTGAGCACTGTACAGAGTGTAGTTTGCATCAACTATGAGCGGGAAATTGGAATACTAGGCAGCTTTGTTCCATCAAGTACGCATTGAACTTAGCATTCTCGGCCTTCATAACCAAAAGTAATCAAAATCTGAACTGTTATAATGAGATAAGATGATTGAAATACTACCGTCATATGTATTACCTTAGCATAATACGTGTTCTATTACGTCTTCTCAAGGTACGAATAAACAGAACATAGCCTAGAACAAAGAGGGCTTGGCAAGAAAGTACCAAGGAAAATGAAGGCGAAAATAAAGCTACGAATTGTTAGCATCGTATGGGACTATGCAGATATGACAGAGAACAGGTAGGTAAGATAAATTTACTAGGTTAGGGCCATGTATCTGGAATTCAGCCGTATACTCGTATAAAGAGTTGCCATAAGAAGAATCCGTAAGCAATATTGAGTGAATATTGGGCATCTTGAGAATCTATTCGTTTGCACCCGACTCTCGTGAAACCTCGTGATTGGGTTCCCACCATGCTGCAACCCAAGTCATAGGACTGCCGGATAAGCATTTCGGAAGCCATTTCCGTATGCAACTGCGTTTTGCAGCCTTCACCATCATTGTCACCAATTGGTAGTTTACTATAATGCCAGGTTACGAATAGTGTTACTAGAATGAAACATAAAGGACCATGGTCATATGCAAGCGCCATTACACACCCGGCAATCAATGGTTAAGAATTGCTTTTTTTTTGCTTCCCTTCGCCGCCAGAGTTTGGGACTGTGTTATTGCCGCAGCCTGTATCTTTCGTATAAAACTATCCTCGTTTTTTTTTTATACCAGCGATCAAAGGGGGCGAATTAATAATAAGTAATATAGCTCGCTGACAAACTAACGCATGGCAATGTAGTTTAAACCCGGTGTGGTTTCAACAAGGGGAAGAACACTTGTCCGACCTACCGCGCATACTATCTGAGGTGGATTGTCCGGAAAAGACAGCAGGCCGATATCTGCCGTGAGATTTTAAGAGGATAACTGGCTATCTGGGAACTGTTCCCCGGTGTGCGAGGAGTTGCCGTTCGGTGTTACACAAGGCTGCATTGACTGTCGCCCGTGGGCGTCAGATTTGATTCCTTGAGCCAAAGAAGACGTCAACCGTGGCCTTATAATTGGACCATTGACTTATGATATTGCAGACCTCACGTCAGCATTCGTGGAATAACCAAGGAATCTGCGTTACGTGAGACGAACTGTTCGGGGACTTTCCCTCGGGAGCCTTCCTATGCCCGCCATACGTCTAATCCTACGATACTAGGATCGTCAGATCATGCTGTGCTCGCTTGTCCCCGGACGGACCGTCAGCCCCAGTCCCAACAGGATGGGTCCCGAATCCCGACTCCAAGATATGACGGTGGGATATGCACACCAGGGATAACTATCATCGTCAAGGTAACCCTCCAACAAATATCTACCCAAACGGATATGTCGTCAATGGGGAACGGTCCGAAAGACAAAACGGAAAAAGCAAGCACCCAACTTCAATAATTATTGTAATTATATGCTCATATATGTGTAATTGGATGCAATGCAATGCAATGATTGCGCAAGGAGGCTGTATATTTGAGGCTTAGTATTTTGGAAGGAAAAGGCGAAATGAGACAAGAAAAGCAAAATTAAGAAAAGGAAAAGGAAAAAAAAACAGATGCCCAACTACCCAATGCGGCTACATGCAATTACCGGTTTAGGAAAGTACATGTATCTATGTATTTTGGCTAAGCGTTAGCTCGTGCGAGTAATAATTCGTGTAATTTTGTGTAACGAGAAGGTACGGACCACTTAGCAAGCCGGGCAAGCAATCGAGTCTAGAAGCAGAAGCGGCAGGGGGTTTATGAATACGGAAGCAGCGGATGACTTCCAATCCACTCGATCTGGTACAACGAACTTACCTATTATTATGATTCCCCGCCCCCACCGACGATTTGGAACCGATGTCTTCCCCATTCACCTTAGAAAAGTACAAACTACTACAGATGACACACAGGCACACTACCTCACATACACATACACATACACATACACATACATACATTACACATATGTCTAACACATACACATACGCATACGCATACGAATACACATACACCTACCTAACACATACAACACGGACATCAATGCCATGTCGAGTGTGAATTCTTATCACCTTCGGCTTGTTGGCGTCCCGTCTCCAAACCCCGTGTTTTACTCATTTATGACAGAAGACACCATGCATACAAGTCATATATTCACTATGCATTTCATCTGTCGATCCCCTCCTTCTAGTCAGCCAACTCATCATAGGCTCCGAGCCCGCGTCCAACCATGGATCTCTTCTCGTTCTTGCCTCCCGAGATTCGGATTATGGCCTGGAGTCATGCGGCCGACCTGATCTATGAATCACGCCCTCGGTGTATCTAATTATTGGCCTATCGCCCTCCTTATCCATCCGAACACACAGTTTAATGAGTTCGCGTCACCTAATACTGTCTTCCAGGTCAGCCTGAATCACTCCACGAGGCTGCCAGCCGATACTTGCTATTCAAGGCCTATGACCGTCCGAAGAGAGGGACGCGTGAGAGCTGATATGGATATCTTCATTTTCCATCATGACATGTTGGTTGAGATGACCTACGTTCTTGAATGGCAATTATTTCATCTGAAGGGGACAATCGTGTATTTGCTTGGCTACTGGCCTTCGTGAGGAAATTTCTCCTACCTAGCGTATGCTTCACTCATCCGTATAGTGACAAGACTTGCGCCTCCCTTGTTTACGTACCATCTACCTGGATTTCGGATACCCCCTGCCCAGTGCCGAACGAGTTCGACTCGATAATGTTCCGAGTCAAGGTCCTTCCCAAACAGGGATTAAGCTAGTACGTGTTGTGAATTCACTTCTAACTTCTTAGTGAGTCCGGTGTTTAAATACAACATCGGGACCGGCCTGATGTGTAAACTGACAAAGATATTTTCCTTAAATGGACACGCAATGCCCTGCAGAATGCTTTAAAAGGGTGGGAACCGTTCGCGCGGAAAGACGTGGGTTGCTATCCTAGTATCTCGAGCTTTATTACGGCCTGCAAACGGAAATCTAGTCCGGCGCCCAGACCAAATGACCTTGACCGTACCCTTGGGTGAGCGCATGGATGAAGACCCCAAGCCCTGCATGCGATAGCGCGCCGCGGCTCTGACCAAAAACCAACATCATATCTGACGGCTTTTATGGGCTCCCTAGCGCCATCGGCTCCCATTTAAGCAGGGGATTGTCGACGGTAATCATACGCGGTCGACGTGGAGTTACGAGGGGTAGCATCTGCAGCCAGCCTTTTATGGAATAATCAGTCCAACATTGACGTCTTTAGAAACAGTGGAAACAGCTTATGAACTTCTCACCAGGGTGGTCCAGCCTTCTTCTGGGTATTATTACCTGACCTGCAATTTGATCTCAGCTAGCAAGGGTCTAAGAGATCTTCATCTCTCGCAACCTTAGCTCTGCTTCTCGCTAATCGCCCCTCCTGGTTTTCGTCAGCTCATACATAGTAAGAGATATCATGCCTCGGGGCTCCCAGAGCTATACTACCGCAATGAGAAAGTTCATCGACAAGCACAAGAATATCTCCCAAGCTTCTGATACTTCCTTCATACTACAGCACCAAAGAAACTTACTCGCACGTACCACGTGAAATACTTCCCCTTTCATTTTCAAGAGGCTAGCGCCTCATACCTAGTCACACTCATGCCTTCACAGGCAAGCTATCCGTTCACGATGCGTAAAAGGCGGTCACCGATTGGCGAGGACATGGTATCTACGCGGCCACGACGTCGCAACTTACAAAATCGGCCGCTCAAGCCACTCGTCAATGCTACTACAAGACGCACACGTTCACTTCCCGCAGTGAACCAGCCATTGCCAATGCTGGATAAGGAAGACCATCTTGGTTGGCAAGAACCACTTTCGGTATGGAACCAGAACGCACCTCGTGTTTATATATGCGTCGTGCTTTGTTTTCCGTGCGATAATCAGCGGCGGCACGACGCAATTCGACATATCGAATCTGCTCTCAAACGTTTGGCGAGAGAACGACCAGTCTTCGCCGGGAGGCTCCGGGCTAACAGTAATAGCGGCAGCGTCTCACTTCACCGGTCACCTTCACAAGATATTCCTTTCCAAGTGCTACCCGCAAGCGAAACGAGTCGACAAGAATACTCGCGAATGAAGGATGCCGGTTTCCCACCAGGCGCATTCGTTGGTTCCCGGTTCGGTGTTTCGGGAATAGTAAGCTCCAACCTTGACTCGATACCTGTGTCCAAGGTGCAGGCAGAGTTCCCACCCGGTGGTCTACTACTTTCTATGTTCCTACACCACGGGTTGGTGGATGGGGGCTCGTTGCGCGTCTTCCTGGAATGCTTTGCTGCTCAGACTCGAAACACTCCAGTTAACTTGCCTTCTGAGCAGACGTTCCCGATTGAGCAGCAGACGTTTCCGATGTTACATCATCGCAGCCAGAGAGGCCCAATTACCATACACAACGACAACGGCGCTACATTCCAACATCTACTAAAAAGATGCCCGGAATATACGATGTTACGTGACCTTAGCGGCCCAACGCAACCGCGAATCCTAAAGACTGGACCATCAATGGCAAACATCGAGAAGATAGGCAAGATCTTCGTTTTCAGGAACGACCGACTGCAGGAACTCCGAGACCTGATTCGGTCTAGAAATGGCGGGGTGGAGTCGCCATCGGCTTACACAAGCTTAGCCACCCTCGCCTTTGCGCATATTACGAAGTCCCGTGTGGCAGCCGAAAATAACTTACCTGGGGTAGAACCAAGGCGGAATGCCATGCTATGGAACTCGGTAAACTGGCGAACGAGAGCCTTCAAAGGCGCCACAGAAAACTACTTTGGCAATGCAGCCCTACCAGTTGTTACGAAGGCACTAAAGGCCCAATTAATTGCAGCTTGCGATGACGACAGCGAACTTGCTCGTCTCGTCCCGCTCGTGAAAGCATCTATCGATGCTGTCGACCAGGAATACGTTAGCCGGCGCCTCGCCATGCTATGCGAAGCGCCCGACCCACGCCTGGTGGGAGTGAATTATGACCCACGGATGCCCGAAGCGCTGGCATTCAATACATGGCGACATTTCGGCGCGGACGTCGAATGGAACATACCGGGAGTACCCGTAACTAAGGCGGATGCAATTAGGCGGGCTCACGGTTCGTGGAACCTTGGTACGGCTCTGATACTCCCGGCCAAGGCGGACTCGATGAAGCAAGAGCTCTTTGTGAGCTTACCGGTTGATTCGATGAGGCTGCTGTGCGCCGACGTTGGGTGGACGAAGTGGATTGATAGGATCATAGGTTGAATAATGATGAGGCTGCAACCACTATAATGTAATTATCTAATGCCTTTGATCCCTGCTCCTCGATGATCTACTTACTTCTCATTTCCGTGGCAGTTAGGTATTGGTTGTCACCCTGTCGGTTGTTGTATCCGAGGTCCAGCACAACCGGTTCTCGTCAGGCCTCCCCTTTCATCCCTGCTGCTGAATGACATGTCACCTCAATCTACTAGCCTCGTGCACGACAGGACTTTGCTTTTTCTATTCCCGGCTGTACCAAACTTCCAGGATAGAGGGGCAGCAAACCGCGGAAGTTCCGTGCCATACCCGGAGCTAGGACCCCCTTCTCGCTCTCTCGGCGCCAAGATGTGCCGATAGGTACATACATACGTGATGAGAGTTTGTACAAATTAAACAGATTCACGATGCCCGGATAGATACACTACGTATTTAATCGAAGGGCCAGCCCGCCCGCGACGGGCCGGGCCGTTGCATTTAATAAGAGATTTAGACGGCGACGGAGGCTCAAGGGCACGGAATAGCCTAATGTACATGTCGTCAATGTGCAGCGGATATGGCGATACGCTTTAGTGCGAAGCGAGCATCGAAGTGGTAGTAGTGGTGGTGGTGGTGTCGGTGGTGGGTAACATTGTTTCGATTCTGACCATTTTCTGTCAGACTGTGAGCAATGGCGATCAATCGATCTACTTTACTGTACGTATTTCTGACAGCCCTATGGAAATCACGAGACCTGATGGGATTGCAGAGTTTCAGCCGCTTTCTGAATCGTTCGTTGGGTTTCCTCTTGCATCCTTCTGGAACGATGACTAGAAGAAACCAGGAGCAAAGGGAACGGCATAGTTTGGTCCACCCGATCGGGCGATCGAAAATGACGGTTCGTGTACGTACACGTTGGGTTTCGAAAAACGATAGAACCCAGACGACTACACTACTGCAGAGAAAGCTGCTGCTCTGCGGCACAGGAAATGTCACCAAACCACGCTCCTCCGATGACATATGTGACAGCTCCTAGGGTACAGCGGTGACCGCGTGCCTAGGTACCTAACGCATATGAATGTGAGGATATTATGATTTTTACCTAAATTTTTCAACCGAACCCTTCTCAAACACGGTAACTTGAAGGGAGCAAAAAAAAAAAAAGTTTTTTTTTCGATTTAGCGCAGCTTTCTTCTTGAAGAGACGGCGGGAATACTGTATGACTGCATTATTCTGACTGCAATAATGCGCCTGGCATATTAACGCGTTACTCATCATACCGGGAATCATGGATTCATGGTGTCATTGACAACTGCTTTTACCGGGTTTCCGCAGAAACAAAATACAACCTATATTAAACGAAATTAAGATGTATGCACCACTTACGCGCTTCATATATATCGAGGCGTTTTCTTTTTATTTTATTTTTCTTTACTATTTCCATGACAGCCCTTGTCTGTGGGGAGGAGGGGCGGGATTGTCCCAAAAGTATGTAGTGATACTCTATCGGCAGGAATCCTATTCGTCGAAGAAGCGTTGTGATGCGAACATTATCAAGCATATTATTACCATTTCGCGCTGCTATTATTTCTGTGGCGCCTTATGGCTTTCTTAGACTACCGACGCTATTATCACCTCGGCTGCTTGGACGAATTATCTCGGTCTCGGTCTCGCTCCTGGTTCGTTGCTTATGTATTCTTATTCACATTTCACATCCACGTGGGTTCGAAACCCGATCCGGGATCTATCCCCCCTTCTTTTTACGAAGTTCGCCGGGCTCCCTGGTAACGGACCACCTCAATTTCAATCAAGAAACATGCTTTGCCACCCTTTCACGTTGCACGACATGTGCCGTACATACGTCTAGACAATATAAGGGGGCCTATCTATCACCATGTTTAGTAACCGGTCCTCTCTACATACCCTACCGTAATTTGTACTAAGGTTGTTCCGCTCACCGCTGCCTTATGTACACTATTGTGCCGGTCACGATGCATCAGCTGGCGGTATGATAACTTGCAGGGGGGGTCTCAACGATCTAACCTGGGAGTTCTCGAACATGCATTCCAAAGATACACCAGATTTGGTCCATCTTTACTTGGGCGGAGATAACATTCGAAGACGAACTTTTTTGCAGCTGAGCTTAGCCCTAGGGTCCCCGACCCCGACCCGGACCCCGACCAGACGTGCGTAAAGATCTATGATGATACACTACATTGCAGCTTTGCCCTTATCTGAATGTGATATCATGCGGTGTGTTTCGAGAAGTGTATGTGCGACGTCTCTGGTCACGCCGCTCTCGGTCCCAATTCCCGTTCTTGTTCCTTACTATCGCGTAGGTATTGTTCCTCGTATTGTCGATGCCGTACCCCCACGGCGAGTATGTACGATGTCCCCCGGCTTCTTCATGGGTAGGTTAAGCGAACGAGTTGGAGTGAATGCCATGCTATTCTACCTAGTCCAGTATCTCTCCGGCGTCTTATTTATCTACCCGCATCGCCCTTGAACATTTATTTTAAACGACGTTGTGAGGTAGGGACTCATTCTTGTTGAACGAGAAATCGGGTTCTCGACTGCAATAATGGCCAACTCGTCCGTCTGCATAATTACTTAGACGCTAAGTCCGGTTGTCATTGACTTATGCGCCATCAAGAAGTGGGTAGATATCCTAGGCTGTCTGTCTCCAGCGACACATCTCTAAAGGATATGACATTCTACCTAGTTAGTAAACAGTCTTGCTGAAAGACTAAACCAATTATCACATCCTAGAAGCTTCTGTTAACAATTTGCTAAGGGAGACAGACCAGAACTTGCATTGAATTAAGAGAATATTTCTTGCGCAGAGTGGAAATCACTTACACACAAAAGTGAGATGGAAAGGTTGGCACGTCAAGCACTAGCAGGAGTTCCCTCGTCTTGATGCAAGATGCCTCGTCACGTCATTAAGAACTTTGCAGTTGACGATGTGTATTCCTACATAGTCATGGTGTGTTCTTGGTATGGTCTTGGTATGGCATGATCACATCATGAGGAAATAATATGAAAGGGGAACGGTTCTGATTGAAGACCCCGCGACCTTTGAACGCTCTGGGTGGATGAGTGGGATCTCGTATTACACTACTACACCGGAGGTTTCGCTTTCGAGCCCACCATCCACCATCTACACCTTGTTGCTGACCTCAGTGTTGATGCTTTTGTCGTCAGTTCTCTCGCCATCGCCGCCGCGACTTCAGCCCTAGCGGGAGGAACATAGCCTGCTTAGCGAGAAAACCGGCAAAAAGCGTTTACGGCCACATGCAGATGGAAATATATTAGCATTGGGGGAGCCGCAAGAGCCAACCAGGCTTCTTCATCCCAACTTCATCGGACGCCTAGATCGTGGAGGCCGCGTAAATAGCATATAACATGAAACCGACATCATGCAACGCGGCCAGGGGCTCGCCCCAGATCAGGATAAAAGCTGCGTGTGTACATACATTTATCCGCCGGCAAAATCTGCTAGCGTTCCATCACGTCAATATCGTGACCCCGGTTCGACAAGTTGGGCCGCTGCCGGTAGAATTGCTTTCCCCACGATGATCGCCGCAAACATGCTAATTCTAATCCCAACTCCATCCATCTTCTCGGGTACCAGGAACGGACTTGCCATTCCCCTTTTTCCACAACGAGGCCGGCCTGTTGGCTATTGGCTAAACCGATAAACCAACCCATCAACCCATCGCCCCATCGCAAAAACAATATAACCTGGCCCGCCGAGTACCTATATAAGCAATCTCGTCCCGCCGCGGCGATCATTAGACCCTGAAGAAGCAGCTTCTTTTTTTCTTTTTCTTCTCTTCTTCAGTAAGAGTCGAAGAAGACAAACTTCATCTCCTCAGTCAAGTCAAGTCATCCCGCCTCATCAATTTTCCGTTCGACAACATGCTTGGTTCATCCATCTTCGTCGCCCTCGCGGCCGCCGCCGGGGCCATCGCCTCCCCTCTCGACCTCATCACGCGGTCGACCCCCGCCGGCACGGGCACCAACAACGGCTTCTTCTACTCGTTCTGGACCGACGGCGCGGGCCAGGTGACGTACAACAACGGGCCCGGGGGCTCGTACGACGTGACGTGGTCCAACGTGGGCAACTTCGTGGCGGGCAAGGGATGGAACCCCGGGGCGACGCGCGTCGTCACGTACAACGGCACGTGGAACGGCGCCAACGTCAACAGCTACCTGTCCGTGTACGGGTGGACGCGCAACCCGCTCATCGAGTACTACGTCGTCGAGTCCTTCGGCACGTACAACCCGTCCAGCGGCGCGACGAAGCTGGGCTCCGTCGAGAGCGACGGCAGCGTCTACGACGTCTACCGCACCCAGCGCGTCAACCAGCCCTCTATCGACGGCACCTCCACCTTCTACCAGTTCTGGTCCGTGCGCCAGCAGAAGCGCGTCGGCGGCTCGGTTACCCTCAAGAACCACTTCGACGCCTGGGGCAAGGCCGGTCTTCAGCTCGGGACGCACAACTACCAGATCCTGGCTACCGAGGGCTACCAGAGCAGCGGTTCGGCTGCTATTACCGTCGAGCAGTCCTAAGGGATTTCGCTCGCCCGGCCTTTGAGATTGGTTTTCTCGTCTGTGGCTGCGTATGTATTGATTGGTAGGATGGAAGGGAAGGGATGAGCGCTGGGTTCGCGGACCGCGGCTTGCTTGTCTTTCTGATGTATGCTACCAGTCGATATCGTATCACTAAGTTGAATTGGATTCGAACGTATATTCTTAGTTATTCAACTTTTGCAGCTAAGAAATTGAATTATGACCGATAATTCCGTCTTCATGCAAAGCATAAGTGACTCGTGCCAATAAAAGTGAACCGCTTAATGGTGCTGTAAACCAGTTGGGATCCGTATATGCATGCATGCCCAGGTATTATGAGTTGCAGGTTGACGGTATTGCCCCGAGATTGAGTGGATATATTTGATATTAACCGTATTCTCCCGGGCTCTTGGTTAGTCAAGGTATGCAAGTCTTATATTAAGTTCCCATAGTAGTCTAAGGTAGCTGGCTATATTTGGACTTGGGTTGTAAGATAGTCGGCCCGGTCCGTGTACGTGTAGTCAAACGTCTAACCTAGGGAGTAGATGGACTATCCACCATGCTTTTACGTACATCTCTATCCAAGGAAATGCCAAGGTTATCCCAGTCTTAAACCTACAATAGATTTATCTCAATAGTAGAAGTAGTAAATTACTTTCCATATATAGTCATTTTTTACCAGTATCTATTCCGTAGCCCCTTTTTCCAAGTAACGAGATCCTATATAAGATATATTGCTACCTAAGTGTAATGACATCTATGGACGGTTATTCAACCTCGGAACTTTGCTCGAATTGATTAACCTCAGTTCTCTAAGCCTATTCCAAGAATTAGAAAGGGGGCGCGTTGAATGTGGTATATCTAGAATATATAATGCTAGTTGTTGGACACTTGATCGATATTAAGTGTCAGGGAGCATGTAGAGATCATACCTCAACCGCCGAATCTGAATCATTAGGATATAGCTCCTACTTTATGCCATTCCCACTTCCACTTCATACTTATTAGTTCTATCACGTACTATTATTGAATTGATAGTATCGAGAGTCGAAGAGCGTTATCAAGAAACGGTTGAATAAGTCGAGACTATTCTGAATTCGGTTTTTCCCTAGGCGCGTCTGTACGCATAAATTTGACAGCAATTACGTGGTAACCCTTGGTATTCGAAGAATTAGATACTGGAAAGAAAAGTACGTCAACTACGAGAAACTTAGTAGCCGAAAGTCACACGAGAGGGATACTTTGAAAGCCGGGGATGCAGCAAATCTTTTGTAGTCATTGAGGTCCTAAAACCTGATCCTCCCCTATGGAGATTCCCTAAAAGCCGTCATTTCTTATTATACATGTGGAGTTGGTTTTTCATAATACATCAGAGGCGTCGTTCCTTTTTTCCTCTTTAATTTTTATTCCTTCATCTATTCGCCCCTCTTTTGTAATTAAGTACCTAACCCATCCTAACTAACCGTCTAAGCGTCGACGAACTCCTTGACGTCCTTCAGCCAGGTCTGGTACTCGCGCTGCTCCTTGATGTCCATGTAGTCGGGAACAAAAACGGCGAGGGCCTGGGTGACGCCGCGCTCCTCGAGGTAGCGCTCCATGAGGATCTGTAGGTCCTCGTCGAGGCTGCCGAAGGGCGGGCCGGGGTAGATGTCCGTGGCAGCGTGGGCGATCTCAGCAGTTTTGCCGTGCGCCAGCTTGGCGTCCTTGAAGTAATAGAAATTCTCGACGATGATCTGGCCGTCCTGCGCCATCGCCTCGATGTTAAGTGCACCTTTGCCCGGCTTCTCCACTACGATGTTCAGTCGGCAAGGTACCGGCGCATCGCCACCCTCGATATCGTCTTCAAGGGCTTCCTCGGCGGCCTCCGCCGGCGATGCGCGCTTGCCTTCGGACAGCTCAGCAGCATCTTCATCGTCGAGGACCGACTCTTCGTTGAACATGTCGTCGGGCTCATAGTTGGCGAGATCTGAGATAGAGAAGGTGACGGTGATGCTGAAGCGGGGATGTTAGCTCTTGTAAAAGTACGATTCGATATCACAGGGTGTAACTCACGTTTCGTTTCCAAATTTGCGGACTAGGGAGACGTCCTCCTTTCCAGGCTGATCCTTCAGCTCGAATGGGCTGTTCTCGAGGAAGTCCTTAACGCTTGCTGGAAGCTGCTCATCCTCCTTCAGCTCATTTTCGAACTGGAGTTCGCTATCGAGCTTGGCTGAGAGTTCCTCATCCACCTCTGCCGCGGGTGCTTGTCTGAACTGCGATGTGGAGAATGATGATGTGAACTGAGATGATCTGAGAGGCGCCCATGAAGACTTCAGTAGGGAGCTCGGCTGAGCTAGTCTTGATGATCTGAGGGTTGTAGAACTAAGACGAGTAACTGTACGAGGCGCTGAGCGCACAACAGCTCTGAGAGACATCATTTTGAACTAAATGTGCTAAATAGAACCAATTGAATATGAGTGAAGGGATCTTAACGTAGGTGCAAATTATAATTTTGTAGTTTGCGACTGGGACTTTGGAGGAGGGGAAGGGGAGGGAAGCTTTGGGAAGCTTTGATATTGGATAAATTTTTGGATCTAGGTTAGAAGCTCCAAAAATTTTATCTGACGATGGCGATAAAAGATACCCGAGTTTTAGCCCCGCACGTATCAGGAGCAGGGATAAAGCTTTTACAGTGGGTCCTAGCTATTACATGTAGACCCTCTTTGATGCATTAGGCACCTTAGGGGCCTAACCTAGCAGCCTAGGTACCTAATGCAGCTAATGGTAAAGAGGTATTCTATAAACCATCATGGCTAGAAGCCAACCCCTGAGTCAAAACAACAGAGATCAGCCTGCAGCACGTAGGGAACGAATCCGCAACCGAAATCGAGTTGATTGTATCTGGATGAAAATAAACGTCTAACTACAGCGTTGATACATAACCAAATTTGACCTAAGATGTGTGGTTGGTTAGCATGCAGGTCTTATATTACATACGACCGAGAAGAGGAAGAGTCTATAATTTATATTGTCATCGACGTATTTGTCCTTATTTCTCTTTTTCTTCTTGTTAACTTCAGGGTGCCGTGGCGTGTACAGTTTGCGCTCGTGAGACCAAGTCGGATTCTTCCTTGCATTTCCAGCATTGATACCGAGTTCTGCTAGACTTATTGTCGACATCTCGCCCACAACTCCCAAATACGCCCCTCGAAGCTGCGATTGTGCACGATTTTTCCGAAATTAGAACAATTTCTTCATGACCGCAGATGTAGCAGGCCCTCATGTGAGTAATGTATTGACACATCCCTAGCCTTGCGTGAGTGAGTGATGCAAGCCCGCTTTGGAAATAGGGGTACATACTAGAGTAACGTGACGAAGTAAAGCCCGGTAAGTTGAGATTCGGTTCTGTAGTGAGCTATCATATGAGGCAGAGATCGACGCCATTTTCTCTTCATACTGAAGTACGCTGCGCTTCAACTTATATTGCTAGTAATAGCTCGCACTTTGCACTTCCAACAATGCTCGATGCTCTCCTCTGCTGTGGTTTTTGCAACGTATGACCTACCTCGAAGTTATAGCTACTGCCTTTTTGGGCGGGCCAATCGGGTAACTAAAGGAGCGAGGGAAACAGATCCTACTCATCTACGCCCATCCCCAGAGAAGCCAGCTGAGCCAATCGTCTCGAGGATTTCGGTCTGGGATAGATAAGCGTTTAGCTTAAAGGACGTACTACAAGTCAGGGAACTCGTCTTAAATAGCATGAGTTTGGAGAGGACAATGCGTTGAGTAGGTAGCCGTATCGGGACGAAGGTATAGAAGGCAGAAAGGTTGTGAGATGTCACACATTTATTAGCTGTGGGCAGGACGATCTAATTTATTATGAAGATAGCCGAAGAGGTCGGTAGGTCGGGAGAAGGCAAAGGCTTGCGGCTTCGAAACTCTCGGATCCGGGGTGCAGTTGATAGTAACTATCAGCATCCCACGGCCCTTCGGCTACCCGCTTCCTTCACACGTGCAACAAAATAGTCTAAAAACAGGTGCTGCAAACGCATATCTCCGTTGCAAACGATCGTGATATCATACCTGTAGTGACACTCATGCTCAGCTAGGTTAGGTGTACTATGAAGGTGTGCTATGACTGACGAAGCGGATGATCCGCTTGGTCCAGAGTTGTAAAGAGGCTTTCCGATGATACCAATGCTGCATTGTTATTGCCGACTTGACATAAGCGCACCGGGTTTGAAACTAGCCGGTGTCATCTAGCCTGACTGCATTATTTTCCGTCAAAAAAGAAAATCCCGGATTACTGCCGGCATGTGTGGCTGGCTGCGGAGTTTGCAGGTTGGTGCGTGTCAGGGCTGTAGGTAACCGTGTGTTTGTAAACCAGCGGCAAAACCAGGCCAACTCCCCTGCCTGGTCTCGGAAACTTCCTACGTCCGTAAGTAAGGCCCCGTCTGATCTACGATGAACATAGAAACATCAACCGAGGGTACAGGGACTTGTTACACGTGCGTCCTCGGGCTGAGGATATCAAGCACGTGGGAAGTGGGGGGATATCTTCTCAATGATCTCCTCTCGGAGGAAAGCTGGAAGGTTGAACACCCCCAGCGGAAGATATCCTCACCCATTTGAGAGTGGTTAGGTAGGACCAAGAACCTTCCCACCGGCTGAGTAGCGTAGCATTTTCTTCTGTGTCAAGCACCGGAATTACTACGGCCCATGTAATGTTAGATGAATATTTGCGATGAAGCTGGTGGGGTAGTATACTGACAAAAGCCGTTCTGATACTCCTTCTCAAGCTTATCGATCTTCACTTTCAGTAAATCTTCCTTGGCACTGGCAGGACGTCCAGGCCGCCGAGACTTCTTTACTTCGCTCAGCTCTTCATCGTATTGGTGTACAAACCTATAATTACGGTCAGCTCGAAATGGATAGCGTCAAGTGTAGTTTTTAAAATGAAACTAACGTTTTGATGAGTTCATGGATAACATCCATCTGTACAGGTTGGCTTCCATTTTGCCTCACGGCCTCCTGGAAAAAGGTAGCTCGTTCAACTAGATCACATAACTACATTAGTTATCCAGCTCTAGAACTTAAGGTGCTCAATTGACATACGATGAGGCTTGTCGCTTTTCTTCCTTGAGGCAGCAATTTTCTCCAGTTTTCCGTCACGAACTTGAGCCCTATGCAGCCTCTTGGAATCGCGTGAATATTGGTGAAGAGAATCGACAGCCCCCTTCTTTTTAGCAATGGCCTTGCGAGTCCTCTCGAAAGTCTTTGGCATTGTGGAGACTTTATGTGACTAATGAGTGATGAAAATTGAAGTTGTAAGTGAGTATTTTCGAGATTTTTGTTCTTCAAAGTCATCAAAAGAATTGGTGGGGCTAAAAATGACTTTCAGAAAATGACTTCCAGAAATGGAAAAAGTGACTGAATGTCATTGCCAGGGGTCTCTTAATTAAGGTTAATGCAGGGTCAGCCTCTTGTATGTAGTAGATACGTGTGTTATGTTATATATACTGTTTGACTTAGGGTGTAATACTAACTTTTTCCAAGTAAATCTTACTTCGTTTGCTATTGAGCTAAGATGATTGTAGCTTAGCGCATGTCATGAGTACAGGCTATTGGCTGGACCCACGTTGCTCTCCCGACCAGCACGGTGCGCTAGGTGAACTTGGGAAATCGCGGTGTAGCTCTCCGCGACGCGGTTTACTCTTTTATCGAATAATTCCTTGAGCCGCAGAGGCTGGAATTACCTTCCAGTCGAGGATCCATTTTTACTATTTCACGCGTCCAGTCTTCCTTTATCAATCTACCAGACTTCTCTTAAAATCAATTCGACGTACTCTTCTCTTATCGTACTCCCATCCTTTTCTATTCTCGCCCCAGCACTAGGTCACCTTTGCTCTTGAAGCTTTGACCTACTCTAATTGAATGTTATTTTGGGCGTGTTTACACACCTCTTGTCGATCATTGTCTAGGACTCGAATTATCTAATTGTCTGCGCCCAAAGTTATAAATCTGTCTCCCGGTTTACGCTGAGCTCATATTAGCCCATTACCCTTTTGCTGCATAAAGGATTGGATTTATTACTGCGCTGGCATTTCAAAGTTCAAGTTCTCTGGATGGCCACGAAGACGCTATAGATCTTACAATCTGGGCACGGGAGGAGATCCCTCCATATTGCTCTTCGAGATGGGTATTCAAGGTATGTATTGTATAATGATAGTCTTAGCTAAGTCCAAGGAGCACCAAGGGGGTATTGGACTAACTTTTATAGGTCTACTTCCATTACTTAAATCAATACAACGGCCAACAGAGTTAAGGAAGTATGCTGGCGAGACAATTGGCGTCGACGCCTATGGTTGGCTGCATCGAGGTGCCGTGCCATGTGCAATTGAGCTTGCTCAAGGCAAGCCTACACGAAAGTAAGTGCCAATAACCATGCCTTGTTAGGATATTCTTCTCACAAACCTATTAGATATGTGGACTTCGCTATGAACCGGGTTAGGATGCTTAAACATTTTGGCATCACTCCCTACTTGGTTTTTGACGGCGGCTTTTTGCCCAGCAAGGCCACAACTGAGGCGTCTCGCGAAAAGCGTCGAGAAGAATGTAGGAAGACGGGCCTCGAACTTCTAAAGGCTGGTAAACCTTCCCAGGCACATGCCGAGCTCCAGAAGGCTGTCGACATCACTCCCGAGATGGCTCGACATTTAATTGAAGAGCTAAAGAAAGCCGACGTGCCTTATGTAGTTGCACCTTACGAAGCTGATCCACAGCTGGTGTATCTAGAACGTGAGGGTCACATAAGCGGCATTCTCTCCGAAGATTCAGATTTGCTGGTTTTTGGAGCCAAACGATTATTAACTAAACTGGATCAGCACGGTCAATGTATTGAGATAAACCGCAAAGACTTCTGTGCTTGTCGTGAAGTCTCCCTGACAGGTTGGACGGACGCCCAATTTCGACATATGGCTATTCTTAGCGGTTGCGACTATCTGGATAGTATTAACAACTTAGGACTGAAGACAGCGCATAGGATGATACGAAAGCACAAAACACCCGAGAAAGTGGTGCGCATGCTGCAGTTTGACGGCAAATATCGAGTCCCTACTGATTATTTAAAATTGTTTCACCAAGCTGAGCAAACTTTTCTTCATCAATGGGTCTTCTGTCCCAAGGCAGACAAGCTTGTCAACTTTACGCAACTTAGCCCCGAGGCTAAGATCGAAGAACTCCCATTTATTGGGCCCTTTATCGAGCCAGAAACTGCCAAAGGGATTGCTGCCGGAGATATAAATCCAATCACTAAACGAACCATTGTGCTCCAAACTCTACCCTCGCCGAGGAAACGTACTGCATCAGGAACTGCTCGCAACATGCCTCAAACTCGTACAGCCCGAGAGCCTCCTGAGAAGCCGATCGACTCTTACTTCAAGGGTCATCGCCGAATTCCTCTAGGTGAAATGGAGCCGAATTGCTTCTCTGTTGACCCTACACGCCTCGCTAGCATGACTGAAAACGGTAATCGACCGATCGTATACCCGCTTCCGAGACCATATCTAGACGAAACTGAGTCTACTACATCCGCCGGCTCGCGCGCGTACATCACGCGACCTGAAAGTTCCACCCGTACTCTTCGACGTCGAACTGAACCGGTGACCAATCTACTCGGCAATGGTGGTCACACTTTGGCTTCTGGGTCTCGGCGCCAGACTACTGGCCCAGGAATCGACACCCTAAGCAACTCCGAGAGCACAGGAGCTTCCCATCCCGTCCGGCCGCCTAAGAAGGCACGTCTGTGTGACGATGCTAGTTCGGGGCGAAGTCCCGGAAAGCAGAGAAGCAAATTTTTCTCACGGGGTAAAGTGAAGGGTGCCACCCCCAAGAAAACAGAAGGCTACTTGATGTCAGATGATTCTATCGAGGAAGCTCTACAAGATCTCCCGGATTTTGGCGGATGGAGTCCCTCGCTAAAGGGCCAGAAGGAAGTTATGGTTTACCAGGAGTCGCAATCAGTTTCGGCCGGGGCCGGAATATCTAAGGATGACGAGTCATATATCGAAAATGACAGCAGCGAACCCACCACCTTGGTACAGCTTCCAAACACTCCCAGCATCGCCAAGCGCTTTAGCTACGGACAAAGCCAAATACGTAGCCAGAGTACCTCTACGTCTTCCTCGAGCCGATCTTCACTCTCCGGGCTTACTCCTGCCACTTCTGTTATGTCGTCTACGCCGTTTTCGTCAATACAACTATCGACTGGTAAGACGACGCCGGCGACACCCCTTCAGCGACTCGGCATTAAGGCCTTGGGGCGCGGTAACCAGCCGCCCACGCCTACTTTCGCGGTCCCACGGCCTACAAAGCGTTCTAGCTTAGGTAGGCGGAGTATAGACTCTATGCCTATTAATCCAGCCTTCGTTCCCTTGCCTCCCGTCGACCTGGAGGAGGTGGAAGCTTTACACAGGCCTATGGGCAGCGAAGACCTGATAACACCAGAGAGCGAGAATGATGAGGCTTTGGATGAACAGGAGAACTTGGGCTCGGACAAGGGTAAGGCTGGAGGTAGGCGTATGGACTTGTCAAGGTTTCTCTTTGCTTAGGTGTGAAGTCTTCAGCAAATGGCACATATGTTTTTGCCGGCTCCTGAGGAACTTGATGGCGTAGGACGGTCATATCAGCATAGCGGCGGAGTTTTGGGGTCAAAATGGTCAAGCAAAGGCGTTCGGGTATAAACTATTTTATTGGCACAAAAAGGGCCATAATTGCAGTTTCTCTTTGGGGGGGATAGGAGAACAAGAAAGTCAACTAGCTATAATTGTATGACTGGTAAATCGTGATCCGTAAAACGGTGTATTGGGATTGAATCGTGCTCGCATATGATATGTTGTTGTATGCTAGTTGTTAGGATAGAGCATTACAATAACTAGGTACCTATCCTTTGTCCGTACTAGAGTATAAAAGAGCTGATAAGTACCTAAACACTCTATCTGGTTATACTACTAATTCAATAGTATTGTTTAAGTTGGTTATGTAGGGGATAGTTTGTATATAACGATTGATTGTGCAAATGTTGTTATGTACCTAGGTACGTATATTAGCATTGGTTACATGTACATCTATTGATCACATCAAATACCTATGAAGTTAGCGCCTCTTTCAAGTACCCATACCGCAGAATCTAGATTCTTGGAGTATTGTATAAATAACAACATTTGAACCTAGGTAGGTGACTAGACGGCTGCCTAGCGCTACTTCCTACCTTGGGTTTTTCGAGGCCAAATTGATCACCTAACAGGTGTTGTTGGCAGGCATAAGTTGTAAGTTCAATTACAAATAGGCTAGGCTTTCTAACAGGTAAGTTAAGGTACCGAAATATTGCCGGTGCTCCACATCTGACACGAAGGGCGGAAGGGCGGACCAGCTGGCAGGATGAGGGTGGAATAAGCGCAGGTACATGGCGCGAGTGCTAGTAGTGAGTTGCGTCAGTAACCCGCGACTGCCGATGTTACTTACACTCTGTAAACAGGCAGTGACAAGCAGGCAGTGACAAGGCAGTAACCTAGGCAGTAGTCTACATACCAAAAGCAAGCGCAAAGGTAGTGTGACCTTGGCCCACTGATGACCACCATCGGCCATCGGCCAGCAGCAGCTGCCAACCAAGCCTAACCCACCAACAACTATCCGACGTACAACGTACAAAGTACAACATTCACTGCCAACGCTTATTACCTACATCTTATTCCATATTTCTGATTTTACGACACTTCAACTTCTTAACCAGCATTCTGGTCTTGTTGTGTGTTTTTGTCATTTCACGAGGTACGACTAAGAGACTCCGGTTGCTATTTTACGACCGAGGCACCTGTACATATTCTGAAGCCGGGTCTAATACGCTCTCTTCTCCATTCCAGCCCTTCCATTCGAACCCCTCCTATCCAGCTGACGAGGTCACCTCAATATTACATGTCCGCCGCCTTACCTTTCTTTTAATTATTTCATTTTCGTTTTTTCTATTATCAACTTCGCACTACCTACATACTTACATTACCTATTTAGGCCCAGTCATTCCTCAACAGCGTCTGTTTGTCTAACCTGCACACGTGTAAACCGACGACGGTAGACGGTACCCGAAGAAGCAAACCTCCACGTACGGGCGGTCCCTGATCACCAAATTCTCAAGGACAAACGGGTATACCAGTAACGTTTATTTACTGTTGCACGTCGTGCCTTTGAGCAACCTCCGATATCCATCCTCCGAGGCTCGTCGGCGGCGAGCATCCCCAAGCCAACATTACCAACCGACAAGATTCCTCCCACAACGAGGAAGCGGAAAGCCGCTGAGGCGAAACTATCCGCAGACACCCCCGAGGCCATTCCCATCAAACGAGTCCTCGCCTCAGCAGCTGCTACAGACGCAGCGCCCCCAACTCCGATTACCGGCATGGATTCAGACGAGGATTTCGTCTCGACTATTTCTAGTGGAGATGATATTATGCAAGACGACACCGACAATGATGACATGTCGGGTGCCGAGGGTATGTCTCATTCCTTTTCTCTGTCGTTGTCCGTTTTCCCACACATGACTCATGCACATTAGCTGACTACTAATATTCGATGTATTAGACTTCGATGTATTCGACGACGAACCCGATGACGTGCCCGGCATTCCTTCGCAGAAGTCCGATAAGAAGAAAGGCGTGTCGTTTGACATCAGCTACAAAGTATACACGCCTCACGACATAGAACATCAACAAGAAGAAATGATCGACGAAGTTAACATGATCTTGGAGATGACTAAAGAGGACGCCGCTATTCTATTGCGCCACTTTAGATGGAATAAGGAGCGCTTAATCGAAGACTATATGGATAACCCAACCAAGGTCCTGGAGGCAGCCGGTCTAGGTCCCAGCTCCTCCGCGCCACCTAAATTAGAGGTCATACCAGGTTTTGCTTGCGATATATGTTGCGAAGACGAGGAAGGCCTTCTTAGTTTCGCTATGAAATGCGGTCACCGTTATTGCGTTAATTGCTACCGGCAATATCTTACGCAGAAGATCCGCGAGGAGGGCGAGGCAGCCCGTATTCAATGTCCCGCCGAGGGTTGCCACCGTATTATCGATGCGCGGACCTTGGATTTGCTAGTGACAACCGAACTTGCCGACCGATACCAAGAGTTACTCAACCGTACGTATGTTGAGGATAGAGATGCCCTTAAGTGGTGTCCTGCTCCCGACTGCGAGAACGCGGTTGAGTGTGCTATCAAGAAAAAGGACCTAGACAAGGTAGTACCGACGGTTGCTTGTGCCTGTGGCAACAGATTCTGTTTTGGCTGCATACTTAGTGATCATCAGCCAGCGCCTTGCGAGCTTGTTAAAAGGTGGTTAAAGAAGTGTGCGGATGATAGCGAAACTGCTAACTGGATTTCTGCCAATACCAAAGAATGCCCCAAATGTAACTCGACAATTGAAAAGAACGGGGGTTGTAACCACATGACATGCCGAAAATGCAAGCATGAGTTTTGCTGGATGTGCATGGGCTTATGGTCGGAGCATGGCACGAGTTGGTACAATTGCAACCGATTTGAGGAGAAGAGCGGGACGGAAGCGCGCGATGCTCAGGCAAAGTCACGGGTGTCTCTGGAGCGATACCTACACTACTATAATCGGTACGCAAACCACGAGCAGTCGGCGCGTCTAGACAAGGATATCTACCAGAAAACGGAGAAGAAGATGGTACAATTACAGACGGCATCGGGCATGTCATGGATCGAAGTACAATACCTAAACTCGGCGTCGCAGGCGTTGCAGACGTGCCGGCAGACTCTAAAGTGGACTTACGCGTTCGCTTTCTACCTAGCTCGGAATAACCTCACGGAGATTTTCGAGGACAACCAGAAAGATCTTGAGCTTGCGGTCGAGGCATTATCAGAGATGTTCGAGAAGCCAATTTCTGAGTTGTCGGCGCCCAAGCTCAAGGTTGATATCATGGACAAGACAGCTTACTGCAACCGTCGACGGGTTATTCTGTTGGAGGACACAGCGGACAACTTAGCTAATGGTAAGCTTGCTCGAGACGATCCCAGTTAGATAGCAATTAGCTAACCATTTGATTTTTGTCTCGTCGCAGGGCGATGGACCTTTAACGTAGACCTAAAGAGCAACGCTCCGGGAGCGAGCGGGACCAGTTCTCGCGGATAAATTGTATTGTGTGTAACAGCATCGATAGATAGAGCGTGGCCATGGCCGGAGTTTGGAACGGGGTATCATTACTTTGTTGCCAGTTTACTTTTGATCCATGATGAATCGCAAATACAGTCAATCTGTCTGATTGATGAGAATGTCAGTATGGACTCTTAGTACCTAGGTACATAGCTATTAGATACATATCCGCGAGATTCTCTATCTGCTTTTCAGCGGGAGTCTTGGGAACAATAGAATATTTGATGAAGTTATGAATAATACCATAATACCTTTGGGGTTCCTATAGGTGTCTATCTGGTAGGGATATAAAATATTACCGTAGGTGAGTGTAAGTGATATGGTTATGATATACGTAAGGTATATATACATACAGTGCGAACTATCACCGTAAGAATTCATAACTTCAGACGGAATTGTCTTCGGAGAAACTGTGCAGGTACGAAGTAGGTTCACGTCATAGTTCCCGTTCCCGCGTCTACTATGTATATACTAGGTTTAGCGCATGTACCAATGTAAGTTCGCATACGTAGTGTATTTCGTACATACCCGGCATAATGTTCTCGACCTCCATCTAGGTTAGGTGTGTAGATAGGTATTAGGGTAGGTGTTCCCCATATCATATCGCGGAGAGCGACTTCTTCGCATTTAGCCCCCAGACGCCAATTTGTGTGGCTTATTGACTTTTTTTTACCACCTCGACTCCGATTTTACTTCCTCTTTTCTTTTTCTCTATCTCGCATTTTCGAATCATATATATCAACCTACCTACCCTATCTATATATTATACCTCCTAGCTACCTGGTTAGATATTCACCCAGCCACCCAGCCACCCACCACCACCACAATGGCATTCCGGCTCGCCCTACGCCGCGGCCCCAGCGCCTTCTCTCCCGCCTCGGCCTCGGCCTCGTTCGCAGCACGCCGCTTCTTCCACGCCACGCCGCGCGCCTTTGTCAAGGTCGGCGAGCCGATCCCTAACTTGGAGGTGCTGCAGGAGGGGTCCCCGGGCAACAAGGTCAACCTGGCGCAGGAGTTCGAGGCGGCGAACGGGGTGATCGTCGGCGTGCCCGCGGCGTTCTCGGGCGCGTGCTCGGAGAAGCATATCCCGAGTTATATCCAGAGCCCGAAGCTGAGGGACGCGGGGAGGGTGTTTGTCGTTAGTGTTAATGATGCTTTTGTGTGAGTGCTGTTTTTTTTTTCTCTTGTTTTGGGGTTGGATGGTGGTGGTGTTGGTGGCGGCGTTAGGAGATGTGTGGTGGTACGGAGGGAGGGGGAAGTGAGATGAGAACAGGTACGCTTGGTGGTGGGGTTCTCGTGGATGGGAGGGCTTGGGTGCGGGCAACGAGGGCGATTCTAGTTACACGCCTATACGCATAATTTACCCGGGACGGCACGGGAGAAAATAGTTCGGAGACCGGTTGGCTAACGCTCAGCAGTATGAAGGCATGGGGCGACCAGCTTGATCCCACGCACGAGTCCGGTGTAAGTCCAGCCAAAGCTTAGGTACCTATGATATAAGCGTCTGTCCCTAGTCATTAACATGCTATATAGATCCGATTCCTGGCTGACCCCGCCGGCGAATTCACCAAGGCCCTAGACCTGGGCTTCGACGCCCCGGCCATCTTCGGTGGCATGCGGGCCAAGCGCTACGCTCTGGTCGTCGAGGACGGCAAGGTCAAGTCCGTGCATGTTGAGCCGGATAACACTGGGACCAACGGTGAGTATTTACCCCCTGTGATTCCATGTGTGTAGGAAATACTGACCCCGGCTTAGTTTCCATGGCCGACAAGGTTCTGGGCTAGATGTAGGTATTTCTACGGGGTAGGTGATATGGATGGGCTATTAAAAGATATCGTCCCGAGGCGCGTGGAACACTACGGCCATTTGTATATAATGGATACGATGATTTGATGACACTTTTGCGTTTTGCTCCTGACCTCGTTAGGTACTCTACCGTAGCCTGTGCTGGCTTAATTACTCGAAGTAAATGCGTATAATAGTATATCTTGAAGCCATGATACTAGTCTAAGGGGCCCGTCGATTTGATGATTAGTTCTGGTAGTATTACGCCGACTCATCGTACTTTAAGGTATAACTTCTACTTACCTACCTGTTTTATATAGCACGAGAATCACACGTGAACGAACAATTATCAGTTGATTATTTAGTATTTGTCTAACAATGTCCCGCAATAAACTGACTACATGATGCCAGTAATAAAGCCTACCTACCTAACAAGCCAATCTATAAGTGCTTAATAATCCTCATCTGCTCCCGGACGCCGATCCGAACCACCCCGTCATGATTTTACAACATGTACAAGCCATTATTATTATATTCCTCCTATCGAACATCACAAAGCCTTAACGGCGGTAAAGAACGGATTCGCCAGGAGCTTCTCATCTTTCTTAACGAGCTCCCTTAGACGGCTTACCATCTCCTCCTTACTCATGCTTCCGCCCTTGACCTCGTCCTTCCAGCGGACCAGCACGTCCTTCAGCCTGGCGCTTCCTTCTTCCACGTCTTCTTTCGCGTAGTTCTGCTGCGCGGTCTCGTGCTTGGCCGTGAAGTCTTCCAGCTCGTCCGCCTTGCGCTTTGCCATGCGCACCACCTTATCTGGGAATCGCACCAGCTCCGCGACGTGGATGCCGAAGGACTGGTCGCAGACGCCGGGCTCGACTTTGTACAGCAGCGTGACCTCGCGCTTGTCGATGCTCGAGGAGTCGCCGGCTGACGACGATATGTGCGCCGTTACGTGCAGGTTGCGTACCTGCGGATGCTGGTCCGCGAGCGCCGTTAGCTCGTGGAAATGCGTCGCGAACATGGCGGAGCAGCCGATCTCCTTTACGATGTGCTCGCTGATGGCCCAGGCTAATCCGAAACCGTCGTAGGTCGACGTGCCGCGGCCCAGCTCGTCGATGATGATTAGCGACTCGGCTGTCGCCGACTTGAGAATGTTTGCTGTCTCGAGCATCTCTGCCATGAACGTCGAGACGCCCTTGAGCTGCGAGTCGCTGGCGCCGACACGCGCGAGTATAGAGTCGAAGATGGTGAGCTCGGCCTCGGTGCACGGAACGAAGCATCCGATTTGCGCCATGAGCGCGATGACACCGATCTGTCTGATGTAGGTTGATTTACCACCCATGTTAGGCCCCGTGATGATTAAGAAAGAGGATTCGCCACGGCGGAGTTCGACATCGTTTGTGATAAATTGGATGTCATCTTGCATCTCCATACACGGATGGCGGGCCTCCTTTAGAATGGTGGAACCCTCCCCTCGAGGATGGATGGTAGGACGAACGTAGGATGTGGGAGCGTGAACTGAGCAGTGCGCGAATGATACGATGACGTCTAGATGTGCCAGGACGCCGGCAAGCTGTTCGAGCACGGGACTGTAAGACGCGGCAACACTTACAACTTCGTTGACTAAGCCTTTTTGTGTCCTGTCGTAGGTCTGAGATAGCTGATCGAACTCCCGGCGATATGATTGTAGCGACTTCGTGGTGAAGTACACGCCGTTCTTCTGTGTCGAGCACTCCTGGTAATGAGAATTGTTGCGAATACAGCCAGCTTCGGTTCTCGTTAACCGCATGCACCAACCATGAACCTTGTGGTTCTCAAGGAATATCTTCTTGTTTTCTTCTTGGTTTAGATCGTCTGCCGCTTTTCGGAACTCGCTGTCCATATTCGACCTAAGCTTGTCGAGTTTTCTCCGCACGATGCGCAAGTTATCATCGAACTCGGGCTTGATGATGAACTCGTGGTTATCAAGGGCGTCAAGATCAACAGTAGTTTCCACCATTTCGGCAAGCTTTCCGAGACTATCGGAAAACCCTCTTAATTTGTTGGTATACGCCTCGTCTAATGGGTCTTTGTATTTTTCATCCATCACGCCCTCCAGTGTTCCTAGAAACCCGGGTAAGCGAATAACAACCTGGTATGCTCGAACCACGTCTTCTAAGTTTGCCTTGTTTCGTTGGAATCGTTTTGCTAGCCGGTAGAGGTCCGGTACAGACTTGAGATGCTCCTCTTGCATGGTCTGGCGGAGCTCCGTATCATTAACGAAAGCCTCGACTAATTGTTGGCGCTTTTCGATCTCATCTCTGTTCATTAGGGGTTGCTTGAGCCATTGCGACAGTAACCGGCTGCCGACTGGTGTTTTGCAGTGATTAAGCAATCCGTACAAGCTCATCGTCTTAGAGCCGTCCCTTGCACCAGGCATTAGATTAAGAGCCTTGAGAGCGGCGGCATCGAGCTTCATAAACTGGGATAGGTCATGTTGGTACAGCTGGTACTGGCCAAAGTTAGATGGGTCTTGGAGAACAGCTAGATATTTGACCAATGCTGCCGCGGACCCCATGGCCAACTTGAGATCGGTTTGTGGAAGCAGAGTTGCGGATCTCTCATCCTTCAGCAATCGAGCAAGGTCCTGCTCGATATCTTTTGTTCCAAAATCACCAGCTGGTCTTTCGGCCATGGCAACTCCACAGTTGTCTATAATCTGCTTAAGTTTGGTTAATTCAGGGTCTTTATCCTTCTCGGCCTTGTCCATTTGGACGAGACACTCCTTGACGCCAAGTTGGATAAGGAGGGCTTCGAAGTTCGAATATTGATCATTGTCAAGAAACTCGCTAACTCCAAGCTCTCGAACACTGGCATCAGCGAAGCAGACGCCTACGCTCCTTGCCTCAGAGGCCTTGGCTGAAATCTTGACAGCCAGTATCATAGGCGCAGACTCGAATTGTCCGCCAAGCTCCTCTTCTACGTCTTGTAGGTTTCCGGGGGAGGCTTGCTTGACAATCTTCCAATTCATTCGGCCACCGCTGCTAGCATATATCTCGACACGCTTTCCAAGCTTGAACAGAGCTTCTCGAAGGAATTGCCTGAATACAGTGACCGTCATAGTGACGGATGGTAGGCCACTGGCATCGTTTCGTCCCAGCTGTCGCACAACAGAGGTGGTTTTGTAGACAGTTCTCGCAATGAAGTTCGCATCTTGGCCGTGGGCGGTGTACCAGTCGCCTCGGTCGAATATACGGACAGTTTCTTCGCCTACGGACGGCAGGGATTTAAAGAAACGTATGAATCCGTGTTCATCGTCGACCTGTCATCAGATTGGTCAACTTTGCATTATAAATGAATTCTGATTCTATAAAACTATACCTTTAACTCGGGTCGGGAAGACATTTTGTCTCCAAGTATTAAATTCTTAAGTCTAATAACGTAAGTACTTCACCTTAATGTAACTAGTAGAAACAAAAAAAGGAATAGAATGGCCCAGTTAAGATTCGCATTATATTCTTTGAAGTGCAATGTTTCAGTTGACGTAGGGAGAAAGACACAAATACAGGGTACTAGATAAGTTGAGTCTTAAGGGTCCGAGTCCCAAATCGCGTCAAAAATTCAATTAAAGCTGCGAGACGCGACGAGACGCGCTAAAATTTAATGAGCTCTTACCCCGACAAGCTCGTTACAACTGCGCTACTGCATGACCTAAATAAGCTTTTTGTGCCGTGGGGTTGTCGCGTTTTTATTCCAGCTCCATATTCAACTTTTGACACCCCACTACAAAAAGCACCTTTTTTTCTTTTTTTTTTCTTTTCAAGAGCCCAGCAACCATGGCAGACACCACAGAAGCCGTCGCGGAAAACGACAGTACATTAAAAACAATTACCAGTACCAACATCGAAGTCCAATCACAAGAGAATCTGGATGCGACAACGGAAGCTCAACCGTCCGCAGCTACCATCCCGAATAGTCCTGAAAAGCGCGGGGTGAAACGACCTTCCCATGGCGATGTTAGCGAAGAAGAAGAAGGCGATCATAACGATGGAGGATCCAAAGAGCCTACCAACGGGACCGATGCCCCGAAGTTGTCCAAGAACCAACAACGCAAATTAAAACGTCAAAAAATGTGGGAAGAAAAGAAGCAAGAAAAGAAGGTCCTGCGTAAAGAGAAGCGACACGAAAAGCAGGAGAAAAAGAGATTGGAAAGAGAAGCCGAGATTGCTGCCGCTGCCGCTGAGGGAAGAGAACCCGTATTCCAAGAGCCATCCAGGAGACAGCCCAAGTCCGCTACCAAAGTGCCTATCACGGTTATATTCGACTGCCAATTTGAGAAGTACATGATGGGAAAGGAATTACCATCTTTGTCAAATCAGATCACTAGATGCTATTCTGATAACAGGAACGCCCAGTTCCCCGTCCATATGTTTATTAGTTCATATGGCGGCCAGATGAAGGAAAGGCATGAGACCATCCTTCAGAACCAGTTCAAGGGTTGGAAGAACGTCCAATTCATAGAAGGCGACTTTATCGAGGCTGCTGCTAAGGCCAAAGAGATAATGGCAGGACCCTCTGGTGGCACCGTAATCGATCTTCTTGCACAAGGCAATGGCCGAGATTCGGTTTCATTTTCCGAGGTCAGTCAAGACTCCAAAAAGAAGCAGAAGGCCGCTCCAGTCGCGGAACCCGAGGCCGATGATGTAGACAAGTCCATTGTCTATCTGACTGCCGATTCACCCTATACACTCGATCGTCTAGAGCCCAATACCTGCTATGTCATTGGTGGCATAATCGACAAGAATCGCGAAAAGGGGTTATGCTACAAGATCGCGCGAAGCAAAAATGTCCGTACGGCAAAACTGCCTATTGGCCAATACATGGTCATGCAAAGCCGCCATATCCTCGCTACAAACCACGTCATGGAGATAATACTCCAGTGGCTGGAGACGGGAGACTGGGGCACTGCCTTCATGAACGTCATTCCCATGCGAAAAGGGGGGAAGTTAAAGGAAGACGAAAATGCCTCCGACGCAGGTCATGAAGGGCCGGAGGCCGCCCAGGAAGGCAGCCAAAAACCCCAGAATCCCGTCCAAGTAGAAGGAGATAACGCCGAAGATGGTCTCGAAAAGAATTCACTGAGTCAACAACGATGGTCAGCGCCACCGACCGAACAAGAAGCGGAAGCAGAAGCAGAAGCACCCGTCGGCAACACTCTTAGCTGACTGAAATAACCTACTTCACTAACTACTACGTCTGGCAGATCAATCCACCCATTAACAAGCAGCGCAATACCCTCCTTGTAATGCTGAATCCATGCCCGCTTCTAGCGCCATTGGGTAGGCGTGTCACCTCTGCAGGAGTACCAAGCGGCTATCATCCTCGAGGTATACATAAGACCCCAAGTCTAGGTCTCCTTGCTCTTACATGTGCAAGTATCTGAATAGAATTCTGGAAAGCCAAGATGTATGCAAAGGTCGAATTAGTGCGTTATTATTTCGTAGTCTTCAAGATACCCCAGTGTCTATATTTCCGAGTCATGAAGTAACGGCCAGCAGCGTGTCAATTATTTGCCTCTGCTTCTATATCTATCTTGAATTATACGCATACCGAATAGATTTGACCGACCTAGATAGTGGTACTCTATTGATGATATTGATCTTAAGTTTTAACCCCTCTCATATACCGTTCAGAAGATCCGATCTAAGGGTCGTCTCTATTCCATGCCACTCGCCTATGCATCCCTAAATTTGTATGAAGGGTAACATGTCAGTCATTAAATCACTTCAAGGTATACCAAAAAGATAAGTACAAAGCACCATAAATTATCACCATCGTGTATACTAATGCTATGGTTCTAGTAAGAGGTACGTTCCTGGCTTCAGTTTGGGTTCGCCAAGCCTTAGAATAGGGGGGGCCTACCGAAACCAACAGTTCCCTACACAAGGTACATGGGAGGTAGTAGAATATATATAGGTAAGCATAACGAGGTCCTTGCCGCCTATATATATCTCCCCCTATATGTCACCCATAATCCGGGACCTTCCAAGGTTACCAGAAGTCATAGATACTATCGTTATACATAAAGCAAGACAGTCTACTCGGAATCAGCCTTGTAGGATCAGCAAAGGTGCCGTATTAGGCATCAGCGGAAATGGTATCTCTTGATAATTCTTGGAATACAGATTTAAAACTCCAGGATTTTCGAGAGATAGGGGGTGAATTTGCTTCTACCCGCTCTCACATCCGCCATCCATTCGCTATACGAGTTGATCGATGCAGCGACACTATGGGTCATTAGGTCTTCTCTATTGAGTCCAGTCAGTATCTGCGCCGCCGAAGCGCGAAGGGAAGGGTCGTAAATCGCCATGCTGCGAAGAAACAACAATTCTTTGCTAGACGAGGCGATGTTGAGAACGGCTCTCCGGACTTCGGTTTGTCCCCGTAGTCTCCCTGTTTCGACCCTGTGGCGGAATAGTTCCTCGTTGTAAACCCATAACATGGTCACGTACAAAGACCAGACATCCGCCCTGGGCGTCTGTGTCTTCTCACCATCGTACACCTCAGGTGCCATGAAGATTATGGTGCCGGCCTGGCTCCGTCCTAGGTTCTGGAGAACCGATAGCCCAAAATCAGCCAGTTGGAAGACGATACGCTCTTCTCCGTCTACGATTTTCACATCGTAAAGGATATTATCTGGCTTTATATCGCGATGTATGAGCTTGCTGTACGCAAGATAATCAAGCGCGGATAACATCTGTAGTAACACGGTGTTGCCATTTTTCTTCAGAGAGTCGTACGCCGGATACTGGCGCACTAGATCGGCTAACGTTCCCCTCTTCATGGGCATGAATATCTCGACAAACCCCGTGTCCCAGCCTTGCGAGCCAAGATAATTCACGATGTGCTTGTGTTTGAGCTTGGAAAGTATAACTGTTACGTACGGGGTCAGCATTCACAATGGTATTAGAGGAAGTAGGCTTTGTTAGGGGGTAAAGGCTTTCGCCGACAAGGAAATATCGAAAATACAAAGGGATGCTAGAAAGGGTAGTATATAATACTTACAGACTTCTCGATCTCGGGCGGATATCAAGGTATCCAGCCAACGAGGATCTTTGTTGTCTTTAGGCCGATGCAGCAGCTTGACGGCCATCACGCCGCCCGAGTATCGGTCAACGGTTTTCATAACCTTGCCAAACCCGCCCCTCCCAAGCTCGACTATGGGGTGGTGTTTTATCGGATTTGGAACGTTCGTCCACTGCGTCTGATCTGTATAATTCCACATATCCTTGCTTATTTTGGCCTCGGACGCTTCTGAAATTCGCTTTTTTACGATTTCCAGGATTTTCTCGGGTTTGAGGCTCCAGATAATCTCGAACCTTGCTGGAGCGTCCGGGGATCCTAGAGAAATCATTTCGTTAATTCCTTTCATAACTATGGCACGACGGTATTCTCTATGAGATGTGTTGATTTGCGATTCGGTGTCCTGGTAAATGCGAGTCTTTCCGGAGGACTCATCCTATCTCTGAGTTAGCTTTGATGTTTTAAGGAAACAAGATATCACGACTCTGGTCGGGAGGGACTTACTTGAAGCACTACGACACCCGTCTCATAGTTGATATAGAAAGTGCAATGTATGCTTTCAATATCGTCTCCGCTTATGTAGGCGTCAGCCTTACTTCGGCTACTACCCAACGTTGCGATAGTTATAATTTTATTAGCGTGCTTGGTTTGAAAAGTGCTTCCGAAATTGAAGCAGCGTGTCCCATGCCACTTAGTCGAGGTGCATTTGTCATTATTCTTGTGTGATACGACCTTCTCGGCCCTGGAACCGAAAGGTTTCAAGGAGAATATTAACTGGTCTACTGGAGCCATATTTAGGTAGGTAGAGTCAAGACTGATAAGTGCGTTACGGTGAGGATTTTGAGTTCTTTTACTAGGTATTGATGGTGATAACTAGGTAGGTGTTTAACTACGGAGGGAAAGATTGCAACATGGGAACCGCAATTTATCTAACGATTATGTAGTGAGGGGATCGAAACAATATGTAGACACGGTTAACGAGTTTGTGTCTCGTCGTTTTGAAAACAACTACAATGTATCTGTACTGTTATGGGTTATTAATAATAGCTTGAGAGAGGGTAGTTTATCTATTGTTATAGCTTTGAATGGGATTGTGGGATAACTAAAATTGTAGGAGAACTATCATGGGATACTTGAACGCATCAAAGCGCACTAGGTATTGTTTTATCCTCGAACTCCATACTTGACGAGTCCGACTGACTATTAGTATTTACAGCCAACACGCTCTAGGCTGATTTCATTCCTTCTTCTAATAATAAGAGGGAAAGAAACGAAGAAAGGACTGCCGTATATACTACTCAGAACGAAGCTACCAGTAACATGGAGCCTCCAAACAGGGGTAAACCCGCACTCACTAGCGAGCGTCTCCATGAACTTGTTTTCGAAGAAACCAAGTCGCTTCTACGAGAAGGTAACAAGGAGTACGTCGAAATTAATATATTGAGTGGTTGGTTTCACGAGTACGCTTCGGAAGTAGCGTGGAGGTATCCTTTCAGTTCCTATAGTTGATGCCCCAGGTACACCGGAAATGAGAAATGGCACCTTCGGACCAGTATACATCAGACAAAAGATTGTCGATGATGTAAAGGAAGTAGAAGACGGGGAGGGGAGGACGACATCGTCTTAGGTTCTCTTACCAGTACTCGTCATCTGCGTAAAGTCTTTCCTACAGGTATTTCGGCCCCGTAGCGTGTGAGATCATACCCCTTTTTTGAGACAGTCGTGATAAGGGAGTTGGCTTATAAGTATACTATAGACCTTTATACCGAGAATGTAATTAGTAATAAATCATACAGTTATTATAACCCTTTATGCCTCATAAACCCTTTATATTCTTTGTGACCTTGTTGTATAGGTACCTATGGGAAGACAATGACATCCATATAAATCATCGAATGTTCTTAACCGTATAGAACTAATTAATGCCTACCTGGTACCTAACCTATTACGAAACTTCCCTTATACTTCTCAAAGCAAGTCTAACACATTCTATTCAATTAACTTATTTAATACCACGCGAGTTCCGGTCCTAAACACGTATCTTGGGCTACTCCCAGCTTCGACACGCCAAGTAACACAAGCCCTCGTACGAGAACCCGGGGATACACACACGTACTTGCCGGCAGAAACAGGCGACGTGTAAGTAAACATAAGACACCTCCGCACGACAGTAGAGCCGCATCCCATCCCACAGATGGCAAGCAGAGCAGAGCAGGGCAGAGCAGGGCTAACGATCCATCCATCCATCCATCACCCGCATCTCCCTCCCCCCTAGACGCCCAGCACCGTGCTATCCCTCGCGCGTACGAAGCTCCGAGCCGGAGCCTCGTAGTACAAGAAACAGGGTCCAGCGAAGCTCGGTTCGGTTCGGGGAGCAGGGGAAGCCAGCCCACTTCGGAAGGACCCTTGAGGGATCCCCCTTTCTAGGCTATTGCTCCCGAGCCCGTCGGTTGCGGGCGATGGGTTGCGGTTGCTTTCGAACTCATGCAGACGAGTATGGTTGTATGTGCTATGTACTATATATATACCTGCAAGCTATTTTAAGACACGGTAGTATATGAGTGAGCATGGGAGCGCAATATATCTTATCTAGGGTAGGGTAGCGTTCGCTCGCGCAAGCATGCGCCTGTATATTTAGAGACGAGACGAACTATCGCCTCGTGTTCGCTCTCTCCTTCTCCTCTCCGCGGGACGGCGGATGGCGGGTAGCGGATATGGCGTGTCGCGGCAAGGATTTGGCGCACCGGCTAATTTGGAATACTTTCTCTCTCTCTCTCTCTCTCCCTTCCCTCTCTCCTCTCGTCTGTATCTCCCACCTCACCCTTACCTGTGATTGATTCAACGGTTCTCCCCCCTACAGGGGCGGAGAAGAGCACGTTTCCCTGCATGGAAAGTCTATTTAACTACCTACCACCTAGCTACGAGGGTAAAGAGGGCTCTCACCTCCTAGGCCCGTTTCCTCGCGATGGAGCTATGTTTCCGGGATAAAGAGAGGTTGGCGCGGTGAGGAATTCTGGGGGGACCGGGGAAGGGGGGGGGAATGTCGCTATTTAAAGCGTGAACCTGGGTCTTCTCGCTTACTCGGCAAGTAAATATATTGCGTTGCAGACGTTTTGTTCTATGAATAGCGTGGCGAGATGCGTCGGTTATACAAGAGTGATGAATGGGTATATGGGTATCTAAGATGAGAACACCATCATCGCCTGCTTGTCGAGAACGGAGCTTGGTGTCCGTGATACTAGGTAACCTTTAAAAAAGCGTGATTGAAGGACTTGGTTATTGCCGATGCGGCTTCGAATGCAAGACATAAGCTTAAACAGGGGGGGTTATTTATAAATTCGGTCTCAGTTGATGGGAAACCCGAAAGTAGAGCTGTAAAGCTATCACGCTCTTTAAATCATGGGGTGGTGATAGATTAAAATATGATTTGTTTATTTTGAATTCTTGGAACCGCTGTACAACGGCGAGACGAACCAGGGTCTTTGAATCACTAGAGTGAACATATTATGTAGTACAGAATACAGAATTGTCTATACGGAGGAATGCGTTGTTGGGCTTAATGTCTAGTTATCGTAAGAATAAGACGTATTAAAACCTCACCGTGAAATATGGTATTTTCCTTTTATTTTTATTTTCTCTTGCGCAATACCTACAGGAATAACCTTGATTTTATTATTATGCCGTAAGTCATCCGTCAGTCAGTTTGAAAGATTCCCCCGGATGACGGATCTGGATTAGTAGATCTCTGGATCTCAACCACAGGATCAGATCGGGGTAAAGCGATTGGACCAACTATTGGCCGAAGCAATGGAACGCGGGTGAGAGAAATCATCATCTCTTGGGTCTTACCGCAGCTGCTAGTTCCAAGTTCGAATGTTCGCTAAGAAAGACGCTGACTTGCTGACCGAGTCAAATACCTACATACCTACCTGGCTTCTTCGCCTCGACCTGCGGGCATACATACAACTACAGTCTACAGAGTAAAGCAATCCGACTGGCTAGTTTCTAGGTCTCCCACTCTATCGTCGCGCTTGTGTAGTGTTGGGTACCTACCTCCTATTGTCCCTATCCCATACCTAAGAACCATCCACCATCCACCATCCGCCATCCCATAATCGATCAAAGACGCGGACTAGAAATTAAAACAAGCCTTTCCGGAAATCCCAAGCCGCTCGCCGCCTCTCATCTTCTTAGTTCTTACATAGTAGTGGTAAGTAGGTAGCGGTTAACTCCGCTCGCGAAGCTGCCCTTGTTTCTCCCTGGAACAAAGGCATAGGTAACCCGAGACAGCGCTTACAATAGCTCGGGATTGGTTTGCGGTGCGGTAACCTAGACAGGTAGGGTGCGGTAAATATGTCTGTCTGCCTGCCTATGTATGTGATGTGCTGATAAACTGGTGCCGCGATTTTCGTGCTTATCGCGGTATTAGTTGTCGATCACTTGCAGTTTTCGGGGTTGCGATCCAGCTTGGCGGGCAGCCGGGGGGAGAGTACCTAGCTCTTTTTTTTTTTTTCCTATGATCGACGTCGGGGTTTTTTTTTCCTTCTCTCTCACACTCGCTCTCCCTCTTGGGACGAACTAATAGCGGGTTAAGCCACGTCTTTCCCTCGCTTATGGCGAAGTAAAACAAGGTAGAGAAGCAAATCTAGGCTTATCTATTCCGTATGTCTAGGACAGGTTGCTCCGATATAGGTACCTAACCTATCTAATGGAATGAAGGCGAGTAGATAATATTAGGTAGGTAGTTAACTAGTTATACAAAATATTCTTTCCGTTGTGGTTTAGATATGTCTCTATTCTTAAGAGATATTGGTATCGGCCGAGTCCCGGGCATTACTAGGTAGCCTTCTTTATGTATGGTCTTTATGTATGGCCCCCTATGTAATGCTATGACCGGCGTATCCCCGACCAGTTCCTTGGATGAAGACGAAGATAAATAAATATGGACAGTTTTATCTTGTCAGCTTTGACTATCTCAGGTAATAAATTTATGCATCTATTTTTTCAGCAGATACCTATATCGATCTAGAATGGCGCCCGTCATCATTTGCATCGTGATTTGCATCGTGGGTAGTACAAAGCCATACTACGCAAAATACGCCATGGCCCATAGCATCAGCCAGCTATGTACGGTAATGCCGGCCGAACGTTCTAAAGACCACGTTCCTGGACCCAAGCCGCTGGTGCTTTTGGACCGGCTCTTGGAGGCTGTCTATCCCCCTAACATGACGGCACGGGACGGCGCGGTTTGATTTCAGCTGGAATTCCAGAAGGTCTCTCTACATAGAAAAGAGAGGCAACATATTTGGAAGAGACTGGTTATCGTGTAAGTAGATTGTCGTCGGTCTGAACCCCGTAACTATTTTGATTCGACCGCGAAGTCAATAAACCTCCAATCAGTAAATGTTGCAAAGCTAGCGCGCTTCTTTTCTTTTCTTTCCTGACTTGGTAGGACATGCCATATTTACATCCATCTACTTATACAGGAGCAGCTGAAAATTGATGATTGGCTAAATAAGTGCGTAAAGAGCGTGTGTAGGTTAGGTACCTTTTTCACGTCTCACGCCGGAATCTTTTAGGCCGAGGCTGTTCAAAGTCGGGTAGGTAATGTATTACCTGGATACCTAGGAGGTAGGTAGGTAACCTTGTAAATAGCAGGCTGTTTCTGTACAATACATACGATACACCTGCTTCTTTGACATTGAGGATTTGGAAGAAAGAAAGTATTGGACTAGGAAAAGAATCCATCTGATGCAGGCGAGTAGGTTGATGGTAGCTGTAACGCTGTCATCCTATGATGGCATAGTAGCATAACATACCTAGCATAGCACATCACAACATAGCCCAGCCCTCATGGGGAGGATTGAGGGAGCATAAGGGGCAACTCGTGACTCGCGAACGCATCGTAACATTATTTTATCTTTATTTTTATTTTTATTAAAAATGAAAATAAATAAAAAAGACTCAGAACAAGGCATTTCCTTTGTTAATGTTTATTACACGTAACCTGGTCGCATCCTTGACTTTTTATGTTATGTAAATATTTGCTCACTTGGAGTAGATTTTCAAGTCTTTCATAAGGAATAAAAGTCAACTAAAGAGGCAGTTGGTTGGATCTATTGGATCTAATGCTAGTTGGTTTGTTACTGCTGAACCGGTCGTTTCTGCCATCCTATAGAATACGATGATACATACCATTATACGAAATAAACTGCCATCTCCTTTCCTAGTACATACAACACATGTCTCTTTGTCCGCAGTCATTGGCATCCCGTTGGCCCGTTCATGTTGATTCGATAGAATTTCCCCGCAGCAGCATGGCAGCCCTCCCGTATGTATGCACGACGTATGCGGTATTGCACAATACTATGTATATGTACCTAATGATATGACCGTCCTATTTCGATGTACTACTGAGTGAATAAGGACCGTTGCGGTTGTTGCGGTGGTTGCGACATACATACTGCGAGCTCGCAAATTAATAACAGAGCGTACCTAATGTTCCTAATGTAGAGAGGCATGGCGGATAAGAGACAGCTGAAAATAAAATAGGGGATAATATAAAAGATGAAGGATTAACTTAGCCTGTAAGGGAAGTAGTACGGAGGTACTAAGAAGATGGTGGCAGGGGTCCACACCAACTCCGTTCAATAGTAGACCATGAATGACATTCTAAGTTGGATGAGAATGTCCTTATGCCGTCACGCTCTACCTAGGATATTTCCCGTTGAGGAGCAAGGAAAGGAAAAAAAAAAAAAAAACACACACACACACACACACACACACACACACACAAGAGGAGCTACCTACCTACCCCTTCCCTTGGCTCACGCCCCCGAGCTGCCGTCAGCCATACTAACCATCTTATTATCCTCTTGTATTTTTTTGTTTTTGAGTGTGGTATGTGCACTTACACGACGAAATAGTCCCGTCCCTACCTAACCAAATCCACCAGTCCACCTCTTCTCCGCTGCCAGGATTTCTGCCAGTACGCCCCCCCCATATTATGTATGAATTGAAGCATTCTCTTTTTTATATATAATTTTTTTTTTATTACTGTAACCTCGCAAAGCTAGCCTAGCCAGGCAGCCCCAAAAAAGAGGTGTACCCGAATTCCGTCTACCCACCTTTGCCCATTCAATTCATTCTCCATAGTCTTTAAACGTTTCCCTGTTTGGGTCAGCTCGTCATGGTTTTTTGGGTTTTTTTTTTTGTATTTCATATCGAGTCCTAGAAATCTCTCCCGCCAATTGAGTGACACAACCTAATTCTATAGGCGGACACCATCCTCAGCACTTGTTCAGCACCAAACGAAGACACTGACAATTAGCTGGCCGTCTGCTGTATTGTCCTTGGCGTAGTCTATTGCCGGAATATCAACACCCGCGGATAAGGCGACTGACTGCGAAGAGTCGGCTATTGTTATCGTGTGGATTGCGTGTCTGTACGGTACTTGGAGATACAGATATAACGGACAGCGCATACCATCACAACCTCCAACAGCTCGACACAACCCCAGACGGGAAATATTTCCAACATCACGAATCACGAACCACGAACACGAAAACCACTACGTAAACCCTAGAGCAGCTGTCGTTCCAGATCAGGTTGCACCGTCGTCAACCTCGTCCTCGCCGTGCCACCGTCCGAGCTTCTTCCCAACCTCGATACGAGACCACCCATTTTAACGCGCGCCCAGCCATATATTTTACCAGCTGAAGACAGCATCGCATCGTTACCAACTGGGCTTCAGGCCAATCGCCCAACATGCCCGAAGCCGACATGGCCGCCGTGGCGCAGGGCGCAGGTAATAACTCGAGCGACTTTGTGAGTTTTGACAATCATGGTCTCATATTCTCATATTCGAGTCTGCATTGTTGCGGACCGTCGCATATGCAATCTGCTAACTGACCTAACGCCAGGTTCGCAAATTATACAAGTAATTCGCATCTCTTCTTAATTATCGGCTGGCCTCGACATTTTGGTATGCTGTGCTGACCATGTATGTTTTTTTATCGTAGGATGCTAGAGGATCCGGCCTACAGTGAGGTAGTCAGGTGGGGCAACGAAGGCGACAGCTTTGTCGTTCTCGAGGTAAATACGCGATTTCTACTTCATGTCGTTTGTCGTCGATATTAACTTCTAGCTTGTAGAATGAGAAATTTACCAAAACTATATTACCAAAACATTTCAAGCATAGCAACTTTGCGAGTTTTGTTCGACAACTTAATAAATACGACTTCCATAAAGTACGGCATAATGAAGAAAACGGACAATCCCCATATGGCGCATCTGTAATACTTGCCTTCCTCCGTGTAGATACTGGCTCGGGAGATACTAACGGCGTATATAGGCGTGGGAATTCAAACATCCCGAGTTTCGGGCTGATAGGAAAGACAACCTCGATAATATCCGACGAAAAGCCCCGGCACCTAGGAAGGCTCAGGCCGCGGAGGAGCAGTTCGGGGTTTCTAACCAACAAGTCCTTGTTCTTAGCGAGACGCTGGCCGCCACACAGCAGCAGGTCCAACAACTTCAAGAATCGTATCACGAGATTGTGAATGCGAATAAGATCTTCGTAGATGAAATACTTCACCTACAGAAGCTAGTCCGTGCGCAGAACCAGGTGCACAACGAACTCATCAACCATTTAAACAAGGCCGAACAGGAGAGGAAAGACACTCGAAATCCAGGTCACTCAGCAGGCGGATATTCTTCTAACACCTCCAATCTCTTGTCAGACGGCTCCGAGTCGCCTCTCGAGCTACGCCGGGCCCGCGATATTCTAAACAGCCTCCAGGTAGATCACGTTGCAGATCGGGATCTGAATCGAATGTCTGTTCAATTACACCAAGTAGGCGGTTCTCCCGAATCCGCTGGATCTTCGGGGATGATGGGACCGCCTGGCGTAGGTGGTGTAAATCCATTCCTGCATGACCCTCTGAATGACATGCGGCATCTTGTATACCCCGTTGGTCAAACAGTAGGTATAGATCCCTTCGCTGCCGAACATATTAACAACCTTCCGTATAATCGGCCGGTACAGGACAATGCGATGGGTCCTGGCCACGAATTTAACGGCCCAGCTATGCACTCGCAAACCCCTCCGGGAGCTGCGTCGCAAGTTGGTTCACCTTGGGGGTCTAAGAAACCCGTCGTCCTTCTCGTGGAAGATGATAGAACGTGTTCTCGAATCGGCTCTAAATTCCTTGCCCAGTATGACTGTGGTGTAGAGATAGCAGTACGTAGTTGTAGCTTTCGACTCGTGTAGCAGTGCGTTTTTGGCTAACAGTTCGATGCAGCGCGATGGTCTCGAGGCTGTGAACAAAGTCAATGCGAAACAGCATTATTACGACCTCATTTTCATGGATATCATCATGCCGCAGTTGGACGGTGTCTCGGCAACTGCCATGATCCGCGAAGTACAGCCCAATACGCCAATTATTGCCATGACTTCCAACATCAACCAGCAAGATCTCGAGACGTACTTCCACTGGGGTGAGTAGAATCCACTTTTGGCCTTATATTTCCGTTGCTAGGACGCTAACTTCCTGCCCAGGTATGCGGGACGTGCTTGCTAAACCATTCACTAAGGAGGGAATGATTGGTAAGCTCAGGAAGCATCTTGCCAATTTCTTGCGGAATCCTCCTCCGGAGAGTATGATGGACTCGATGTATCCAAATGGAGCTCCGGGTCAGCCACCGACACCTGGTCCGTATTCAAACCAGGGTATGGGAATGGCGCCATTATCGGCGGCATCATCTGGCCCCGTTGGGAAGTTTGACACTACCCCGATACAATCGCCAGCCACGAGTGCTTCGTGGCATTCCCCGGGTCAGATACCGCATGCTTCGCCGACGATGGGCCAGGACCAAGGGTATCTCGGCGCAGGTGGTGGTTCGCAGATGGTATTAACGCCAGGCGGGACTCAGAAACCGCAGTATGCGAATACCATGATACCCCAAATGGGCGTACCCCCTCCGCAAAGGATGCCTGACGGTATGCAGCGCTCGGACGGGCCCCCGGAGAAGCGACAGCGACTGTACGCGCCACAGACGAATTACAATCAATAATCGCTCCTTTGGTAATTTCCCGTCGATATCTCGATTCCAACTTGTATATATTCCCAGCATATTTTGGTCATTCTGTTACCAGGCCCACTTGAAATACGGTTGTCGGTGTGTCAAAGAAACGAGGTGCCATTGGCGTCGGTATCGTTGCATATCTTATGCATGAGAAGCATCTGGCTGGTTGCTGTGTCAAGTCTGTTTGCCGCAATCGGAGTGGAATAGAGCTCCGTGATAGATCATGGAATACCCCTTGAATGTTTCTAGAACGTGGTCGCATATGTATTAGTAGCAGGTTGCCAAGAAGTGGCTCCTGGGAAAGATGGAGGAGAAGGTTGGACAGTGGTTTGTTTGAGGCTAGATTGGGCACGTCGGGGGGTTCCATGATGTTTGGATAGCATGAGCCCATGTCTTTTTCTGTACGAAAGTCATGTGAAAACTGGTCATGTTCGGTATCTCAAATTTGCTTCGGCCCTAGGGTCCAAAAGCAAAGTTACATGTATCTCTGAGCCAGGGTATCTCTTTACCTACCTAGATGACGGAGGGATCATGGATGAGGGTTTGGGTTTCTACCTCTTGAGAGGTAGGGAGGTCCAATGAACGACTTGGGGATAAAGCATAGAAGAAGAATAATGAAACATTCTTTGATCGATGAGCATATGATATCGCCAGTATCATCACGTAAATAAAATATTTTTTTTTTTTTTCGTGAGATGGGTGTTGAAATAAAAAGTGGCGTTCGGGTTGTTGAGCGAAGGAATAAGACCGTGCAAATCCGATGCAAGTGAAACACACCAAAGCTGGGATCATTTGTACCTGCCTTTTTGTATTTTTCAGGGCCAGAGTGCTTTCCCTTTGTGTTTGTTTAAATTTTGCACTTGCAGCTTGCTGACAAAGTTATAATGGTCTGACACTGCCGGTGGCCTCTTGCCTCTTGCCTCTTGGATCTAACGGCAGGAACCCGCGAATAATACCGGAGGAGTGGTACATACGAGAATAGAAAGAAGGAAACCCGGAAGGAACATTATAGACGATTCCTCATGCACTTATGTGTCGGGAGAGGGAAACAAACGGGATTTAAACTTTACCTTAGGTAGGGAATTGAACATTAAATGGTACGAAAAGCAAACCCAAATTATTGAGTCATCCCGGGTTTCCGCTGGTATAACCTTTTTCTGTAAACTCGTATGTAATAGTTAGTTAGTATCTTAGGTGAGCTTTTAGTATTCTTATATGTATGCGTGTATGTATGCGGACAAACTTCATTAACTCGTGATAGCAAACAATAGAGCGTTGCGAGAAAATAAAAGAATATTAGCTGATCTTTCACAAATATACTATGATGGGCAACGCCTGGCTTAGCCTAGAATGCGATCGAATCCACGTATGTAAGTATTCGATGTCAATACCATGGTCCCGTCCCTAGTGTATTTCCCTGCACATGGTGACATGATCCGCTGATCTGGCAGTCTGGACACCCGATCTTAAGGAACGAGACCCCTATGGACTAATAGGAAGATCTTATTAATGCTACTTTTGCGGTCTAGCCTCTGGGAAGCATGGGGAGAGCCCCTGGAAGTATGTACACTACAATACATACGAAAGCTTTGGTACGGATCGACTCCCCTGTACCTTGTTCTTTATGTGTTTGCGTTACAATTTCCCCAGACTAACATATCTACACCTTACTCTAATTGACGGCGAGACTTTCAACGGTTAGAACGCCTCATAAGCGGACTGGAGTATATCATATACGACTAGACCTACTTGGAGATATAAAACGTGATTTATAGGTACGACCCCATACTTCGGCTTACAAGGGGTGAGTGAATGCGACTTGCTTTTATGTAGATCTAACCGGGTTCCATGGAAGAACGTAGGGCTGATGGGAATACATGTACATACATACATACATACATACATACATACATACGTCGGTAGGTTCGGGAGGAATGGTTCGATAAAAAAAATAGATGAGGCCACTCATTCATAAGCTAGCAACAAGAACGCGAGCGAATCCCACGTCCAGCCTAGCTATATCTCCTATCTAAGCTAGGACTACAAGATCGAGACCCTAATCGAGACCTTAGAACATGTCAGTACCCTACGTACATACATACCCATACATACACAATACATATCACATGCGCCTACATATGTACGTAGGCATGCAAGCCGCATGAAGTAACGGTCGGGCTGCGTCTGCGGCCAGGGGTTAGCTGACGAAGTTTGATTTGAGGTCTGGATTCTAGAATTCTACATAGCCTAGACCGTTGTCCGTTGCACGGCGGTCATTCCATCCTGGCCCACTCTTACCGTTGGTCCCCTGCGTCGCCTGGCCTAGACCGTCCCTGATCCATGGTGGACTATACACCTGGACATAGTGTATACCTATGTACCTACATAGGTATATATGCACACATAATCACGCTGATCAGCAAAAGATGTACATACATACATATATACATACATATGTTTTACGGCGTGTCTTATCATATAGCTTTTTCGTATCATAACTCAGAAGTTGGCTATTAAATAGCGGAATTTGTCCCAAATCATTACCTGTAACTATTAGAAGGTAAACTCTAACATGCTCAAATAAACATATTGGTTGATGGGACAGTCTAGAGATGCCCGGCTGGCAACTAGGATCTGATACCGTCGTACTTCTTAATACATATTGATTGCTTTTCAAGCAACGCACTTGGGAGGTTTCGGCGGAGTTAGCTGTGTTCTTAAATTGAGCCTAAGTCATACGATCCGATCTTTATACCTATTTTAACTATGTACATAAATATTAATAACTATAACAATTATAATCTGTTCGAATAAAGGCGTAAATTGAGTGGAAACTATCAGGCCAAACTGCTTCAGTATGCTGTTTAGCTGGTCCTGGGAAAGATGGAAGAGTCTCGATAGGTTAATGCTCCAGTTGTTTAGGATACGTCATAGTTAATACTAACCTCAAGGACAGATTCTTACTAAAGTGTAAAATGCGTTACACCGATATTACTGATTACCCGCATTTATGAATAATAATAGCCCACTACTGCTATATCGGAATGTATCATTATAACCAGTCTAAGCGTAGCTGCCCCTCCATCAACCTTTGACTCATTGTCCAAAAATTAAATCCGACATGAACACTTCCAACTTCACCATCGCAAAATCGCCGACAACAACACGAATTGGACTGCCATGTCGCAAAATAAAGCCGCACGAGGCGGTGCTGGGACAAAAGGGAAAAAATCAAGCAAGCCAGGAGCTGAAGATAAGAGAGAAGATGTTCTTCAAGCAGTGGTGTGTATTTCTCAAGCATCGCGGGGCATTGATGAGAGCTATCATAGGGCTAACGCGGTGCATGCGCTTCTGCCCATCTAGCTCATAGCAGATTCCTTTCAGACCCGGTTCCTCCCATTCTCTGTAGAGAGGCCAAGAGTATGTATATCCTAGTTACTAGTTTTGCTTATTTCTGGTTATTAACCAAGTCTCGTAGTGTCTACTCCCACTCGCCAATACACCTCTCATCGAGTACACCCTCGAGTTCCTCGCCATGAACGGCGTGCAGGAAGTCTTTATATACTGTGGAGCCCATCACGATCAGATCGAGCGATACGTCCACGACTCGAGATGGTCCCCTAACTCAAGGTCTTGTCCGTTCTCTAGCCTTGAATTTATCCGTGTTGCCGATGCTAGGTCTATCGGCGATTTTCTTCGGGACCTAGACAAGCGCAACATCATTGGAGGGGACTTCGTACTGGTACATGGGGATCTTGTTTCCAATATTTCCCTTGATGCAGCTTTGGCGGCGCACAGGGCTCGCCGAGAAGCGAATCGAGACTCGTGTATGACTCTGGTGCTGCGAGAAGCTGGCGAAGGGGAGCACAATACTAAGACCAAGGGACTAACGCCGGCATTTATAATCGACCCGAACGCCAAGCGATGCTTACACTACGAAGAGATACACCCGTTACAGACTGATCACTACGTTACCCTTGATCCTACCATACTTGAGAACCGCGAAGCAGAAGCGCGGACCGACCTGATTGATGCCGAGATTGACATATGTACACCGGATGTGCTCGCCTTATGGTCCGAAAGTTTCGACTACGAACTCCCCCGGGCCAACTTTCTCCATGGCGTACTGAAGGACTGGGAGTTGAACGGGAAGATGATTCACACAGAAATTGTTAATGAAGGCTACAGCGCGCGTGCCAGGAACCTTCAGATGTACGATGCGATTAGTCGGGACGTATTGAGTGGCTGGACCTATCCATTTACACCTGAATGCAATCTCCTACCAGGCCACTCCTATCAATCACAAGGCGATAATGTGTATCAGGAGGATGACGTCGAAATCGAGTCTGGAAGCGAAGTATTTGACTCAGTCCTCGGAAAGGAGACTCATGTTGGGTCCGGGAGTGTTATACAAAATAGCATCATTGGCCGAAATTGCAAAATTGGTAGCGGCGTCCGAATTACTAACAGCTTCATATGGGATGACACGACGGTTAATGATGGCGTTATAGTGGAACATGCGATTATAGCTGAAAGAGTAGTGCTGGGTAAGAATTCCTTCATCCACGAAGGTGCGCTGATATCGTTTGGGGTTCACTTGGGTGACGGTACGGACGTCAAGCCTGCTACGATGCTATCCCTTCTTTCCCATGGTGGACAGCTCGTATCAACACAACCCGAATTCGTCGGTTCTGGTGGCAAGGGAGCACTCTTCGAGGATCTTGAAGATGACGAAACAGACGTTGATGACCCGTCGAGATTGCAAAAATCACTTATATACTCTCTCGAAGACCTTGACCTCTCCGATTCTTCTGTCTCGACGCTTGCGGATGACGATGATTTGTCTGACGATGAGTCGGGCCCAATATCGCCTAGTGCTAGTCACCCCACCTCGAGATCTCGACTTTCCTCCTTCGCTTCCGACGATTCGGGAAACCCGACATTTTCCTCTTTTCACTCGGACGCTGTTCATGGGCTGCTGGATGTTCTCCGCGGGATATCGGGCAATTTCGAATCAGAGAAACTTGAGTTTATGTCACTACGACTTGCGAACAACGCGTCTGATGCCGCTATGAGGAAGGCGGTTGCGACGGCCTTTGTTCGTCGCGCGGTCGAGCTTATAAATTCCGAGACTGACGCTTTGGAGCCGTCGAAAGCTGCTAAGCAGGTACTTACTTCACGAGAGGGTGCTACAAGCTTCGTCTCAGAGGTTGGCGTTGGCGATCATTCCGTACAAGAACAAGTCGAATTCGCGCTGGCGGTGCAGAAAGCGTGCGTGAGTAGTTCTAGGTTTGTTGAAGTTGCCAAAACTGGCAACCTCCTTGCTGCTATGCTACAGCAGATGTACGATCTTGATATCCTCGAAGAAGAGGGTATTCTAGGTTGGTGGGAAGACGATAGGGGTAAGGAGGACGGCTTGATGTCGGAGGTGCGGGAAAAATGCCAGGCACTAGTTGAGTGGCTTGAAAACGCCGACGAGGAAAGCGACGAGGAGGAGGAGGATGACGACGATGATGATGAGTGATGCGCGTAATCATAATTCCATCATAATACCATGTGAGATGAGTTGGGCTAACGCCCTTTTCATCCTTACGCCAAAATGCCTTACGACGCCAACAGTATGTTATACTAAGCGACGGGATTCTGGCTTGGGATCGCTCGCCGTCCTCAACATCAACGCAGTGGCTTTGGGGGTGGTCATGAATCCTACGAGGATATGGTTTAAGGCTCATCTGGGGCAATGCTAGAGGGTCTATAAGAGATTTAGGATGCGTTGAAATATATGCATGGGATGATTAGTAGCCAGCTGCTCTCGGCAATCATAGCAAGAGTTTGGCATAGGATTCTTCTATTCTGAACATAGACGGAGCCATAATGAGAATAGAACAGGAAAATTGCAAACTTATTACCTATAGGTAACTAACTGTATGTTGTGGCTTCTGAGCTTGAATATTCTGAGCTTGGAAAGTTTCTATGCTATTGGCGGGGGGGTTTTATAAATATGTCCCTCCGCTTAGCATTTGGTACGCGTTATGCGATTAACGCGAAGACGCGTCTTTGACGCGCTTACTTCCAATCTTCTAATCTTTCAATTAAACTTGCCCCTCCACCTGTCAATCGATATCCTTATTTTTGGCAACATTGCTGAATTAGAATAATGACACTGTTGAATTAAATCTATTAAGTGTCGTCAGATTAATTTTTACTGAAATGCCTCACTCAATATCGCCTGAGACCGATAACCAAAATCCCACCGTCGAAGAGACCATGGCCGACGCCCCTACTAGAGCTGACGAGAGTCAAGATAACGACGATGATATTACTATGGCGGAAGCAAATGCATTGCCAGTTCCCGTAAAAGAAGAGGATAAAAAAGACGTCAAGTTAGATGAACTATTTGCGGATGTAGACTCAGACGATGAATTCCCTAGTTCACGGCCGGCCGAAAACAAGTTCTCGAGCTCCCCCGAGGCTCCAACATCGCCCATGTGAGATAGCGGAAATCACCCTGAGACTAGAGGAGCAGGATGTGTTTTAACAGATAATGTAGCGATAGAACCGTGTCTGTGAAGGCTTCGGACCCTGATATAATGCGCATGTTCTACCAACGATTCTTCCCTTGGCGTTATCTGTTTCAGTGGCTTAATCATAGCCCGACTCCTACCAACGATTTCGGTCATCGCGAATTTGCCTTCACTTTATCGAGGGGAGATGGGGATATATATTCTCGATATAACTCCTTTCCTAGCGCCGACTTGTGAGTAGCTTGTAATCTCGGTTTCGTTCTATTCCCCTTTCACAGCGACAGCGGTTCATCATATTTGCTATAGACTTCGAAAAGACGTACTGCGCCAGCTACCAACCCGTTTCGAAATCGGACCTGTATACACCACAAACCCTCGCGACCGCAAGACGTTGCGAAATTTGAACGCGTTTAAGCCGCTGTCCAAAGAGCTGTGCTTCGATATCGATTTAACGGACTACGATGACATCCGAACGTGCTGCGATAAGGCGAACATATGTAATCGCTGCTGGCAGTTCATTACTATGGCCATCAAAGTAGTGGATGTGGCCCTACGCGACGACTTTGGTTTCAAACACATCATGTGGGTTTACTCGGGACGAAGAGGTGCGCACGCTTGGGTATGCGATAAAAAGGCGCGGACGATGGACGACCAGAAGCGTAGGGCTATTGCGGGATACCTCGACGTAATCCGTGGTGGTGCGCAGAGTGGGAAGAAGGTTAACGTATGGCGGCCACTACATCCACACCTCAGGTACGTCCACTTCCGTTCCTCTGCAAAGTTCTAGTGAGGGCATCTACTAACATTTCCTCGGTAGTCGGAGTTTAAACATCCTGGCGCCCCATTTTCAAGAAGACGTTCTAGAGGCACAAGACCCGTGGGCATCGTCGGAACGGGCAGAGCATCTCCTTTCCCTGCTCCCCGACAAAGCACTAAACGACAGCCTACGCAAGAAATGGGACTCTTCGCCCGGCCGTGCGAGCACTTCGAAATGGGCCGATATCGACTCGCTCGCCCGTTCAGGGAGCGGTAGTAAGAACCTTGATACAAAAGCGCTGCTAGATGCCAAGCAAGATATAGTTCTCGAGTATACATACCCGCGCCTCGATATCGAGGTCAGCAAGAAACTAAACCATTTACTTAAATCACCATTCGTTGTACACCCGGGCACGGGACGAGTGTGCGTACCGATCGATACGCGGAAGCTGGAGGACTTCGACCCGCTCGGAGTGCCGACGGTGCAGGGACTATTAGAGGAGATCGACGCGTGGAAGGCTGATGACGGGGAGGATGGCTCCGAGGACAAGGCCAAAAACCTTCAAGACTGGGAGAAGACGAGCTTGCGGCCTTATGTCGAGTATTTCCGGAGCTTCGTGCTGGCGCTCATGAAAGACGAGCGGGACCCCAAGATTAAGCGCGAGAGGGAGGAAAGCGAGGCGATGGAATTCTAATTACTTAGGTACCTGTTATAGGAGAGATTACGAACCCCGATGTTCTCAGCCATTTCGGCTGTTATGGTTTGTTGGTAGGTTAGGTAGGTACCTATGCACTTGGTACTATGGCGTAGGCATGGAGTTTGGGCATCTTACGTCAGTTATTTGAGGCTGGGGCACGAATCATACTGTCAAATCGCTTGTCTTTTCGACGCCCTTTACCGCAGCTTATGTTTACGATGCTTCCTGGCCGAGGAGCTTCTGCTTTACCATAGCTACTATGTCCTCATCGCTCTCCCCGTCCCGACCGCGCCGGAAACAGGCGCTGGCGACACTAATGGTCTTATCCCTGTTCTTCATCCCATGAGTGATCTGCAGGTCCGACTTTGCGACGCCTAGGATCTGGAGATGTGTTGTTAGATGAAGTCTTACCTGGGTATGGAGTATAATACGTTCTATATCGATGCAGGAAGGAGACTATCACAATCTAGAGGACTTATATAGTGTATGTATATACAGATAGATAGACACAACGTACGTAAAAGTAATCTCGATGTTGCTTACCTCGCTTAATATCTCGATAACGGCCTTGTTCGCCTTGCCGTCCTGCGGCGGCGCGGCTACGCACAGCTCGACGGACTCGTCTGTGACGGCGGCAACTCCTTCTCGCACCTTGCTTGCGCCGGGCCGTATGTGGCACCGCAGCTGTAGTATCTCGGGCGAGGAAGACTTGGATTTCTGGATCAGGGTTATGGCGTTGCGGGTGGCCATGTTTTCATTGTGGCTTTGAAGCTGTTTGTTTTACTATCACATGTGTATGTAGGAGGTAGGTAGCCAAGTATTTAAGGAGCTTGGGCCATTCGATTTATTGATAACCTGATAACATGGTTTTAAAGTCTGAGATAAGAACGCGATAAGATACAGTCAAACAGTGCCTGTACCTGGTTCTTGGCTCTACTAAAAGGATGTACCATAGTACCTTCCTTGACATAATTGCGACAGGTCAAATATCTGTTGAATTCATATTGGAAGTAATCGAACATCTCGAAGTACATACCTTTTTAATTATTGTACAGAACCCGACATGCGAGCGTCACTCTAATTAATTCATTGTGTATGCCGCGCAATCTCCGACTACCCACGCGCCTACTATCATCTCTACGATCCAACATGGCGCTCGAGCAAGCCGGCCGCGCTGGTCCCAGCCATACCCTCACGTCTCTTAATCGATGGTCTATTCTAAATAAGAAGCTGCCTCGTACGTCTCCAAGATAAATATCATAAATACGATGTTCCGATGTTCGCACTATGGAATTCCTGCTAATAGTAAACTCCAGCTGTTAATGAAATTACTACTGTTCATGTTTACGACTTTGACAATACCCGTTCGCCTTCCCGTACCTTCACCTTCCTGCCCTTCTATAACTAACCATGAACGGTTCCAGTATTCCAGACCCCTCTGCCCAACCCCAAGATATGGAACGGCTCGACTCTAGGCCTACTAGGCACCCCTGATGTGTTTGTCAACGGCGGCTGGTGGCACGACTCGAGGATATTAGCTGCGACTGGCGAAGGTGTAGAGCATGAAGAAAAGCGAGCTTGGGATGGCTGGTGGAACGAGAAGATTGTGGAGTTGGTTCGTCTAAGCATGAAGCAGAGTGATGCTCTCTGTGTCCTATTGACAGGCCGTTCCGAGCATGGCTTCTCCCAACTCATAAAGCGAATCGTTGCGAGTAAAGGTCTGGAATTCGACCTAATTGGTCTGAAGCCCTCCGTCGGACCAAACAACGAGCGATTTTCGAATACCATGAACTTCAAACAGGCCTTCCTTAGGGCGATATTGGGAACTTATAAAGCAGCAATGGAGATACGCATTTACGAAGACCGCCCAAAACACGTTGCCGGCTTTCGCGACTTCCTGGCCGACTACAATACACAGCGAATCAGTCTTGGACAACCTTCAATTACTGCCGAAGTCATCCCAGTTGTTGAACTGTCTACTACTCTAGACCCTGTTGTTGAGGTAGCCGAAGTCCAACATCTTATCAACGTCCACAACGAACTGGTCAAAACCCGAGCGGCGGGCGTGCGCAGCGGACGTCTAGCCATCAAGAAGACCGTATTTTTCACGAGTTACATGATCGCGCCAGCCGACACGAAACGGCTTATCCAGCTTCTGAATTCGCAGGTGCCGGAGGTTACAGATTTGAAGTATCTTGCTAACACCATCCTTATCACTCCGCGTCCCTGCCCGAAGCCCATCCTCGACAAGATAGGCGGCATGAACTCCAAGATGAAGTGGGAAGTTGTCGATATCGGTTCCATCCAGGGTAACATCTGGGCGGCGCGCGTGAGGCCCGTGCCAGCCAACGCCACTTACCACACTGACAACCCATCGCCCTCTGTCGTCCTAGGCTTGAGAAGAGGGGCCCGCCCGCCGGACGTTAATAAGATCCGGAACTGGCAGCCGATACCCCCCGAGAAATCCTTCGTGTTTGAGACGACGGTGGGCGAGAAATACATGCTTCGCATCGAACGCGAAGACCAAGACGGAGACCAGTACGACAGTCAGCAGGAGCGGTTCTCACACAGGGGCTCGAAGCGCAAATTCGCTAACGACGAGGATCGTCATCCGCGTCAACACGGTGGGAACTTTGGCAATAACGCCCGTGATTATCATACTTCATCCCATCAAGGACGAGGCGGAGGAGGAGGTGGAGGAGGAAGCGATAACCGTGGTCGTGGCGGCTATAGGGGTGGCGGCGCCTCCAGAGGTAACCGCGGCGGCGGGCGGGGAGGTTTCAAAGGCTCAGGAAGAGGCGGTAGAGGTGGAGCACATGGCTATCGCTCCTTGGACGACGTCGAGACACGCGAGAACCCCCAGAGTGGCTTCAACTCGTCGACAGTCTCGTACGATGACACTTTCCCCTCGCTACAAGGCGGTCCGCCTCAACTTCAGCCCCCTCTGCCGATTGCCCCGCAGTACGGCCAGCCATTCCCGCAGCAAGGGCAGTGGTCGGCTCCAGGAGGTCCCCCGACCCAGTCACGGCCTGTGGGCGGCCCCGGTCCGGATTTACAGAGTTTCTACTAAGTATATCTTAAAGGCCCGTTACGGCGTGCTTACTTGACATGTTTTCGAATAATTGCTTCAAGAGATTTGTCCAAGTCAGGCCGTATAAAGTAATCATCATATACTAATTTCTGGAAGTTTGACAAGTCGCAGGACCAAGTGGTTCCACGAGGTTGATATGACATGCAGTTATTTGCAGAAATGCATGATGGAATAGGCTTTTTGGTTTCTTTTTACGGAGTAGCTTGTATATATAGAATTGCATACCCTCTTGGAATTATTTTACGAAGGACGCTGGACTAGCTATGATTCAGGCGTTCATATTTTGGCAGGGATTCCCCGAAGTTGGCATTGTGAACAAACCAACAGGCATTAATGAAAATTACTATTCTTGGTACTGATATACAAGCACAAGAGGCATGCGTGATCTGGAAATGTACCCGTTAGTCTCGGTTCCGCATAATAGCTTCGAGTAACAAGAAATTTTGCATGCCAGACGGTAATCAGGAAAGATAGAACAATGGTGTGTTGGATGAATCATGTTCGTGAAACACGAGTCATAAACAGCCTCTAAAAGAGAAATTCATCATGGAAAGGCGGGATAGCAAGAGAAAATGAGAAGATGATGGTTGACTTACCACAAGATAAAGTTTCGTGTTTTCGGCGAAAGCTAAGTTCACCATTGTACTATTTGTATGGAAGTGAAAGTTGTTTAGAACGCATGAGGATATGCGATTCTATATGTACAGGTATCCCTCTTGTTTGTGGTCTTCTATGCTTACCGTAGAGCCCGTATAATCGTTGTCGCTTTAATAATATAGGCGCGACTTGTCAGCGGTGTTTTCATAGGAACTTCTCAGTAGGCAGTATCTGCTCCTGGGCGTCCGGCCCGAAAATATGATTGCAGCATGTATCTGCTTATTACGCGTTTGCTGAAACGGGGTTGATCTCAACACCATACTTCTCCTTTAGACGCTCTCGCCTACGCTCCTCGTAGCCCGGAGGTTTTATGCCTATGAGGTTGAATTTTGTTAGCGTTTCTTCATTAATAATAGCTATACTATGATAATATTGCAAGGTATAGCGTGGCGTGGTGTAGGTACCTCTCCCTTCCCCGATATTAGAGATGGTCTCTTCAATCGGCCGCCGTCGGTTCTTCCGCAAGTACTCCTTGCGGTCGTATTCATCCATACTAGAGACCTCGTTGCGGGACCCCCCGCGTAGGCTACCACCTGTGTATTCGAAGGCGGACATGACGATAGAGAAGGCAGCACCAAAGCCGAGGATTTGAGGCATGCGGCCGGCTGATTGTTTCAGCGAAAATTAGTATGGCGAAGACGACAACTGCAAAACAGGATTAGGTGGTGGGAAAACGTACTCCTAAGACCGATCGTGGCACCAGCGAGGAAAGAGGCGATCGTCACGTTCAGTGTATCATCCTTCTCTCTTAAGTTGGCAGCAGCATCTTTGGAGAATGTGTACACGGTACCGAGGGCAGCTGTGGGGGGTTACAAGCAAGTTAGCTTCTCAATCGCGACGACAACAGCTCTTTTTTAGCAAGCAATTGGACCAGACAGATAAAGACGCACTGAACATAGCAACGGTGCTACCAGTCCTGCTAAAGACGCCCCAGACGCCAACGTTGCGCTTCGCGAGGGAATTCTGCACGGCCGAGGTGATAAGACCGGCACCTCCGCCGACCAGAGCGCCTTTTATGCCGGACTTGATGGCATCGTGCGGGTGGAAGTGGTGGTGCTCCTCCGGTTGGGCCTGGACGGAATGTGGATTCGCCATCTTGACTCAAGCCCGAAGGAGGCTGGTTTCGGACTCGAGGATGTAGGAATGGGTTGATGTAATTGTGTGAGGGAGAAGAGTTATATAGGTCGTTGACTAGCGGCTCCGAGCTTTGAGCTTGATCGGATTGGAATCTTCCAATTATTCCGGGCTTCCATTTTAGGTCCTAAGTGTGCTGCACGTGACTAGTTGACTAACTTAACTAGCGTTTCCGCCGATTACCTAGACTTATGCAGATATTAAGTCACGTGGTAATTATGGATAATCATTCATAAATAATTATGCATGTTATTCATCTAATAGGGGGGATATGATAGATGTGCAGGTGAGTTGGAGATCCCCCCCTGGATTCCATATACCAGTTTAGAAGGTTAGATGACTCATACGTGCTTCATATTAAATAATCTTCATGGCTATAATTGATTAAATATCCTTCCAGAAAAGATAAAATATCCAAACCCTAGAGGCTAGAGGTGTTCCCCCTTAGTAATTAGCAAGTATGGCACACAATGAGATTAAGGAAGACCAGGGAGAGCCCTCAAGCTCCGGCCCAGCAGACATCCAACTACCCTTCCGCTCGTTATCACGCTTCAATGCTTCCCCGATAATTAATATAGAGGTCTCCCTTTCTCCCTCTACGCATTGCTTCACCCGATCCTCAGCCCCCATCGTGTACCTTAGACTTACGTTACTTCCTAACCCTTCTTCCCCCTCGCCGCTCGAAGCTATCACGCTTTACACAGAGAACAGCCCGCTAGATCTGCAGCGGACGCTCTCCCGCGCAGGTTTTACAATCACAGACCTTACTACGCAACAGCCCCTTAAAGTCACCAACGTACGCAACGCACAGCGCATGCCGTATCCCTCGCGGCGCGTACGCGGTAGTTTTGAGGAACCTTACTTCCTAACGATCCACTCAGGCGAAACTGTAGAGCTACCACTTGAGTTCGTGCGGCGTAATTTCCGCCCCCAACCCTGGAGCATTGTCAAGATTGGGCACGAATTGGACGAGGCGGGGAATCCGCGGAATATACGGCGCTCCGCTAGTGTAACTGGCGTGGATGGGTTAGAGCCTGGACATGAATATGAGATTAGCTTGAACGCAGAAGATCTAGGGGGAATCATGTGGGCACCAGTTGCGAAAGAAGATATTCTTTTCGAGAAGGGATATAAAGGGCCTGGTGCGGGTTTGATGGATTACCCCTGGATTAGAGATCAGCCTCTTGAGTTTCACGTTGGGACGGCGAAATTGAAAGTTTTAGAGAAGGAAGAAGATACTTAGGTAGGTAGTTATATTCGTAACCACCTCTAGTATGAATTCTGATTGTTCCTCCGATTCTCGCCTCTTCCTTCTAAGCAGCATTTCCCACCAATCCTAACTTCTGAAAATATAACTTCCGTAAAACCCCTATTGAAAACGTCCCGGTAATTCAAGTTCGACTAACCAGGGTACATGCATGGGGTATTCTTCCGTAACTCCCTGAATTGCCGCATTCACGAAGAGCGTCTGCTCGCCGGCCCTGAGCGGATTCTCATCGCCAGTACAGTGGCCGGTTTTGATATATCCTTCGTGGCTAAGAGCCGCCCTTTTCGTCGATTTTTCCTCCACTGTTTCGGGGGTGTCGAACTTGGTGCTGTGTAAATTTGATAGTTTTCCAATTATTTTTGATCTCTCATTGTCGATATCCGTGAAATGCGACGGTACTTCGCTGATATTCTCTCTCCAGGTGACTAGCTTCGCCCCCCACTCTTCGTGGATGTGACCAAAGCAGTGTAGTTTTGGTCGAGCCCGAGCAACAGAACCGAAAAGCTGGGGACACCCTACCCTAAGTCGCGAGTCGGTGAGATCCATTATCCCGTGGGGTGGGCCATGGGTTATTGCTATATCAACGCCTTTTTCGATAGTAAAGTTATGTCCTTCCTGAGGATTATATTGGTAGCCCCAGCCACTTAGTGACGGTGTATAGGGGCTAGCGTAGACTGTTAACTTTGCTCCATTTCCTAACTCGAAGCGGTGTGTACCTTCCTCCAAGAAAACCACTCCGTCGCTCCGTGCCTCCTCAAAAAGTTGGTGTACCTCACCAAATCCTCCGTAAAATTTCTCCACTTCCTCCGGTTGTAAGTCCGGGTTTTCGGCAACTCTTTTCTTAAATATTGATATATCGGTTGTGAAGTCGTGATTTCCTGCAATGACCAGCTTCAATGGCGCATTAATGCTTCTGAGAAGTTCAAGAGTAGTTCTGAATTCGTCAATCTTAGATTCATCGGTAAGGTCGCCGCAATGGATGGCTACATCGGCGTCAATGTGTTGTATATTGGGTATATTTTCTCCGTGCGTGTCGGAGAGTATTAGAAAGCGAGTTTTGACATCCATGACGTTGAACTGGAAATTCACTGAGAGAACGGTTATGATGTACTGCCGAGCTGAGTAGGCGAAAATCTTATCGTAATCTTGGTCGCTGATCACTTAAATGTAACTTCCTCTGGATTCAGGCAGGCAGTATTGGGGGATGATGTGATGCGATGTATGGGATGGTTTTCGAAATTGTATGATCATTTCGCTGGATAGAAGATGATGGGGGAAGACGTTGTGGTCAACTGGACTATATGCGGGTGAAGCTTGACGAATCTTTATAAGAATTGGATTACGGTTTAAATCTGTTTACTACAAAGTTTGGCTGTGCTCAAGTAGTCGAACTCGGATACCTTTTAGATAGGTACCTAGGAGTAGGTATGTAACTTTATTGCTGGACGTACAGTACACGACATCAGGTCTATGCTTGCCTTACCTGTAGGTACATACCTACCTAGGTAGATACCTATCGAAGGGAGTGTGCGGAGTGCGTGTGAGCAAGTCTAAGGGACAAGGTATTGTTTTCAAGTAGGGAGTAGATCCTTAATGCCTCGTAATTTTATAATCGCAACTACAACCCGTAACTCCCAATAAAACTTAGGTACCTACGTGGTGTAAATAAGAGGTACATACGAACAGATGTAAGTTCATGGAAGTGATGCTGTAGCCTGTAGATACATAATTGAAGTTGACAGCTTTGCATTAACCGGGGATTTGCCGATTGGTTTAATGTTTTATGCGGTACAAGGGTGAAACAAAGACGTCAGGTAGACCCGCCTGATTGATTGTTCTGGTGGCGGAAGATTCTGGTACCCGAGATAAGCGATAAGCCCCAGCAAAACCCCAAGTAAGTACATCTGCACGGTCTTTTTTTGTATGTACATTATGTACCTTGGAGCTGCTTTGGTAATCCTCAGAAAGCAGAAAGCTTACTGCCCAGATGATGATCCTAACCTTTACCCTAAGAACTAGCGCATAACTCAGTTGCCTCCAAACTCGAGAACTACATACCTATGCATCTTTCCTCATGGGGAGTTCGTCAGCGTTTGCTATTTAAATAATCACCAAGGCTACAACTTCTCTCTATCTTACACGCGCCTTCTCTGTTAAGGATTGCCTGGAGCATCGTTCCCGTGCGTTTTGCGCTTTGCGTCGCATTTATTTCTCTGCCTTTCTTTCTTTTAGACCCCTGTCTTGGTTTGACTTAACGGCATTGATCATTGATCATTAATCGAGTGCACTCACTGGGATGCAACTGTGAGCTTACTATGCCTTTATTCATTTCGTCTCGCCCCAAGTCTAATGCCATCTGTATGGCTAGTTGAACTATACTCGTTTAGTTATGAGAACATCGAATCATTCTATTCAAGGTACGCATATTCTTGATTCTTTTATTTTGTGTTCGTCGCTTTTGGGAGGAGGGAGGAGGAATAGACCCCCTAGGGGGCTGTCTGTTTCAACTCTTAGCTACAGCTCTGTTCAATATCTTCGGTTAGATGTTGCAGACTGTAGGTCTACTTTTAAACAGGATGACTCTATCCCCAGGCTGTGCTCTTACAGCTGCCCAGCGAGTTTGACTTCAGCATGAGCTTATGATAGCCGTCCGGGGAAGTTAAACAGTTAGGATCTGTCCTACGCTCTAACCATCTAATGCTGGACTGTCATCGACGAACTTTATGGATTAGTATTGGGCTTGGCCCTATACCCCAGGGACCAGACCCTAGATACGGGCTAAGAGAACCATGTATGGAGCTTGAGCGTACAAGTGTACGAGAGGCAAGGAGGAAATAAATACTTGGACCTGGACTCTCTTTTACTTTAATCTTTTACTATAGCTATATGCCTTCTGCTAATACACATGTTCTAGGGACTGCGAACAGCCCCACTCACGTCCGATATCTAAACCAGCGGGTTGGGGTGGTGTCGTCTTAAGCTGGTGATAAGCTTTGCGTTACAAGTAGAGTACTTACTCGCGACGAGTTTGTTTGTGTAGAACTTGTTTATATCTTACGAGGTTGGTCTATGCTTTTGATATTTCCGTATCTCCTCACATCTGCACTTCGGTCGCTGCTTGCTACCTAAATCCCCGACCTTCTCTACTCTTCACAGCAATTATCCTCAAGATGCCTTTTCTGACACGCAAAAGTAAAAGGCGTCCACGGCGTCAAATCTTGTTCAGCAACGCGCTTAGGTTGAATCAAGCTGTTCCCTCTAATCAACACCCGCCTCTTAGATCCTATGCCCTCGGGAGATTAGTTGATATCATGGCCCTTATCGACGAGTTAGATGATGCGGCAGAGCTTCGCCAGCTCCAGTCGATAGCGATACGTAGTCTACAACACCTACCCAATCCTCAACGTGAGTTTTTATACATGCCCGCAGAGCTATTTCGGTTTGATGAAGCACTGCTGATAAGTCTCAGCTCTCACATCTCCTCGCCTATTTCGTGAGTTCCTCGGTTCTCAATTACCGGATCTTGACTCCAACTTTCATTGCACAAGTCATGAAATGCAGTTGGTCGCAACCCAGTCATTCCAGGACCGAAATATCCGTTTTGTTTCTACTGTTTGTTGTCGATGTCGCTACCATTTCCACGTTCAGAGCAATTCAAACCCTGTTCAGCCGTATAATGATGAGCATCGTCATCATATGCTCGTTCCCTGTTACCGAAAATCTGCGAAGGACCTTAGGGAAAACCCGGCAACTTACGACGACGCCGTTGGTTATGCTCGGTACATCTGCGTAGCTGATCAATGTCTATTCAACGTCGAGATATCCGTCTTACCTCATAGGATCCCGCCGGAGGAGGTGGCTAAATTCTATGACAATGATCGAACTACACGCAATCTGATCCTTGCAAAGGAGAGAGATCCAGAACGATACTCAGACTTTAACGAAGTGCCAACTATGAAATCAGAGACTATACTCCGCAGATACCTCACAGACTCGCTCCAATCAATTACTGATCACCCGCTGAGGATTAACAAGCGTAACAAGAAATTCTCCGTGTGTATAGGCAGTGATTTCGATGACCTTCTGAAGTACTTGGGGTTTTGTGAAGGAGCAGACGCAGAGACCGGTGAGCCATGTTGGCTTATCACCCCCCCTGAGAAGGCACAGAGCCCGACCCGAGTCCGAACATTACGAGCTCGGATGGAGGATGCGCAGGTAGAACTCGATATACTTAATGGCGATGCGACAGTCCCTGCTTGGGATAAACTGCTACAAGTATTTCAAGGAGACTTCCCAAACGGACCTGTCGACGCGAATATCTCCACAGTCACAGAACCAGACTTGACCCTGCTAGGCTGTTTAGCAATGTACCCGCCTCTATATTTTAGCTGGGCTGCTATTCTCCTAGCTGGACTGCGCCCTAGATACCGCGACGAATATCTAGACGCCGCTCTGCGCTGCATTCAGAATCGTAGTGATGATGCATCAACTGAGATCATCATGTACAGGTCCCGGTTCGACGAGACATCCCCTATTGACATGAGTGTACAGGAAGCTTTTGCATTTTTCCGCGCATCTCCCTACGACGATACGACATCGGATTGGTTTGTGGAGAAATTCTACGAGATGTTTAGATATGACAGGACTGATGAGTTCAAGGCCCAAGCCAAACAACACCTCGAGGCCATTGAGAGATATTTTGGAACGGATATTCTGATGCAAATCGACCCTACAGCTTTCAGGACAACAGGGGAGTCAGGACTCATGACATCGCTTCCTAATGCTTTGAGAAGAATGAGCATCTCCTCGGCAACAAAACTGCTTGGTGTGGAGTCAGACTGGACGGCGGAGATTATTCGGGGCTTTGTCCAACAGCGGGTGCAGGTAAGTTATTTATTTTTGGTGCGTCTACTTGGTGTCCTTCTACTAATATCATGCCAGGACGAAAACGCAGATAAAACCAAGATCGTTGAAGCTATTGACGTCCTGTCCGAACTTAAGCGACAACAAGATAAACCTGAAGAGGCCGCAGAGCTGCAGCAGATTGCCGAATTTGTCAAGATGACTGGGGATGCACCGATGCTAGCATGGCAACCTCATGCATCGCCAATACCAGGGAACTCTGTTAATACACCACCTGGTCTAAAAAATATCGGCAATACATGCTACTTAAATAGTCTCTTACAATATTTTTATAACGTCAAGATCATACGCGACATAGTCCTGAATTTTGACTCGGTAAAGCTTGACCTTGACGAGGAGACGGTTGGACAACGTCGGACGGGAGGAAACGGCACTAGCGTTAATATCGAAGAAGCCATCGTCGCCAGACAATGTGAGAGGTCCCTATTCGCTATCTTTGTTAGGAGGTGCTAACCTATAAACAGTTGTCGAGATGCTTCAGGGGTTATTTACCGATTTACAAACAACTACTGAAGCCGCTGCGCAGCCCTCCCAGAAACTTGCGAACACCGCGCTATCATCAGCTCGAGATATTCTAGACCAGCGATCCCAGAATATCCCTCCGCCGCTCCCAGCACGCCCGTCGCCAGCACCCCCGGTGCTCTCCAAGGATAATCCCGATGCAGCAAATGGAGTGAGCAACGACACGGTGAGCATCACGGTAGAGTCGGTGAATGATAAGCTCGAAATGGCTAGTTCTCGGAGTTCTCAAACACTGGTTGACGACGGGGGAGACGCAACGATGTCGTACGTTCAGTTGGAAACCCCGGATGACAATGCCCCTATTGTTCTGCAGTCTCAAGATGATGTCAAGATGCAAGATTCAACTGAATCCTGGACCCTCGATGATAAAATGGCGGAAGTTTCGCGTCAACTAGAACGATCGGATAGATCAGGGACGGAGCAGCAGGATGTCGGAGAAATTATAGGAAATATACTTGAACATTTCATGCGGGCAATTCGTCCGGACGGCCCTATGCCGGAAAAGCCGGAGTTGCAAGCAGACAAGATTACGGAGACGTTCTTTACGACAATAGTTAATTATACTGTCAAGACTAGGAAGGAAAACTCGGCTAGCGATCTGGTCTCTCACCTAGAAGAGACTCCGTTGAACGTCGAGATTGTTCCGGAGCGGTGGATCACAGCGTATCCCGAGGAAGCCATTCAAGCACCAGATGGGACGGCTGGCAACACGGGCGGAGTAAACAATGCGCGCTGTACATTGTTTTCCGCCTTGGATCGATACTTCACTTATGAGCCAATCGACAACGGGGATCGCGCACGTTATAGTAGCATTAGATCCCTCCCTCCCATTCTGCATATCTGCATCCAAAGAAGCACACCGAAGGGCAAGAACAAGAACCCCGTTATTATACCGGAAATTTTATGCCTCGATCGATATATGGAGGCTGAGAAGGGGTCGCCGGTGTGGCTTGCTCGTAAAAGGTCGTGGGCGCTTAAGGAGCGCATAAAGGAGCTTGAGGCCAAACCCTCCCAGGGTGTTCGAGACGTCCCTGCAGAGTCTCAACAGCATAATGTTCGTAATATTCCCTACGTCTGGTTAAAGCGTGATGAAAGTGCTGACATGAACTAAGGAATTCAAGGAAACGGATACGGAAGATTTAGCGGCTATGGTAACATCGGCCCTCGACAATGCTGAGGATGCTCATGTACAGCAAGAGTTCTCCGATGACGTGAGACTGAAACACAAGTTACCCGAACCACTGGAATATGGACTATCCAAGAAGATAGCTACCCCTTCGTCATTTACTGACTATTCATTCTGCGATAAGTTCGCTGATATGTCCTGGGAGGCTACTGAGCCTTTTGATGAGATGACTAGAAAGGAACTTCTCTACCTGCGCCAGAAAGAGGAGACGATCTTTAACACCATGCAGGAGGAGAAATACAATATCCACGCTGTAATCTGTCACCGCGGTGGCACGTCCGCGGGGCATTATTGGGTCTGGATCCGAGACTTTAAGCACAATGTCTGGTATCGATACAACGACGAGACGGTGACGGAAGATAACCGCGGCACAGAGGCTGTGCTAAAGGACCTGAACGAGACGGGTGATCCGTATTACGTTGCGTACGTTCGAGATGAGATAAAAGACGACCTAGTTGATGTACCGCAGCGTCATAAACTTGAGGCTGATAATTCCCGGAGCACGAGTCAGGATTTTGAGATGATTGAGGGTGTAGCGTTCGACTCGGCCGAACCGTCTCCCATCAACGGTATTGCACATTAGTACTGATGGGTACCTACCATACGATCCTGATATACCCCGATTTCTTGCGTCGTGGATTATGAGACATGGTTGCATTGGCGGGGAGTTCATTGCGAATTTGTTAGGTTACAATACCTCGAGGTAGACTAGGACCTAGGTAGGCCGACAAGGCATATATCTGCTAGACGGACGAGCTCACAATTAATGTTCATTGCCTTGGTAGTATTTGTAGGCAAAAAAAATAAAGTATCGCTGGCATTAGTACCTGTGTAGGTAAATCTATACGCATTTCTCTATGTCATTACGCTGCTTCACGACCCGAATAAAGAGTTATCTCACAGTTGCAACGTATTAACCCCTCTCGTAAGAATGGGGAAAAGTGACGGGAAACAGATCAAGACAGTACCTTGCGCTCACCCTTTACTACTGCCACCGCTACCGTGAAAACTATTACTATCAGCAGGGCCAGCGGGCACACGGCTCAGATCTGGTAGCACGGCAGCTCGAGACTTATCCAGTAGACCCGGCAAAGCGGCAGCGTCCTCCTTGCAGTAGATCTTGTCGTGCTGCGGGTCGATCCATAGGAACTTAACGGTAGACCCCAACATCCCGATCCCGGCCTCAGACCACACGGGCGCGAAGGTGTCGAGAACAACCTGCCGCGCCTCCCGGTTTAGATGGCATAACAGCCGCGCCGCGGGCTGTCGGTGCTCGAGGTACTCCCGCCAGTGCGTCTCCCAGTGCTCCGGGTATACGCCCGTGACTAGCCACGGGTATTCCGGCCGCTTCTCGATCCACCATACGCAGGATAACGGACTTGTCGCGGGGGCACATTTTAGGACTAGCTGCCAGATGTAGCGCCGCAGCGCTGCCGGCAGCCGGTCTAGAGATGATGATGATGCGGTCTGCGGCTGGAGCGCTTCCTCTTCTTGGGGACTGTTACTCCGCGGCACTAGAGCCGAGTCCTCCGACGCGAACCCTTCCGAGGAGGGGCCGGCGTCGTCGGCTGCGGACTGCCCGTCTTTGCTGCCTGTTGCGATGGGGTTAGTACCTAGGTACCTAACGTACGTAACTAACCAACCTGAGATACCTAGGTAGGTACCTAGGTATCTAAGGGGAGGAGGGGCTGGGTTGACTAGGTAGGTACATATAAAGGGGGGGAGGGGGGGGGGAGGTACCTTTTTTGGGACGGCCGGAACGCGGTGGGATTGCGGAGGACTTGGCGCGGATGGCGGTGCGGATCTGGCTGAGGGAGTAGCCGGTTACTTCCTCGATGCGCTTCTTGCTCATGGAGGCATCGTAGTAGAGGGTCCGGACGCGGAAGCGCTCGCGCTCGGTGAGGTGTTTGGTGTGGATCTCTTTTGGCCGGTTTCCTGGTCGCAGACTCATTTTCTTTTGCTTTCCGTCTTTTTTTGTCTCTTTTTGTCTCTTTTTTTTTCGGTCCCTTTTTTTTGTGTATTTTTTTTTTCTTTAATTTCTTATTTGATGTCCGATGTTATGAAATAGTCTGATGATGATGACGACGACGATGGGCGTAAGCTCTCCGGATGGATTGGGGGAAAAAGAAGGTTGGAATGGAAAGTTTTCCCGCGGTGGGCAGTCGCTGATCGGCGGACTCTGGGCGGAGATGCGAGGTAGTAGCGCTCCGATGTCCGTGCGACGTGCCCTGTTGGGTGTAGCGCGTCTTGGTGATACTCGACAGGGGTGTAAAACTTTCTGCGCGTTATTGCGATATCGATTTAAGCGGCCTCGGATTCAGGGGGGATGTACACTTGTACATACATTGGGCAAGTATCATACTTCTAATCATGTTTATAGTCTGGATGAAAATAGTTCTACATTGTCCAGTTCCAGCTAAATACCTAGGTAAGCAAATATAGGATTGAATAAGTACCTAAGGTACCTAATATATAGAGGTGAGTGGCACAATAAGCACCTATTAGATACTACAATCTTCTTAGCTAAGTACGCAATGAATTCAGATAATAACTTGAATATTCCTCATCGTAGAACTAAACGGATTTAGCTTGACTGGAATTTAAAAATACAGCCTAGACCCAGTAAGGGGTTAAGATAACTAAGATCAGGACAATTGGATGAGGCATATTACAAGACGATGCAGGCAGTATGCAAGATAGCCAACATACAACCGAAGGGGCGAAGAGGCAACTAGATACGGAGATACATCTCTTAGAAACGTCTACAAATAGGTCGTGATCTCCTCAGAATTAAGATAGTGAGATCATCCAGGACCTTGAGACCTTAGAAAATTATTAGTAAATATGAAATCGTTCCAAGCCCTTACAAGACCTTGTTACACGCTGGCCGCATATATCTTCCCCGGGCAAAGGCATGTACTATCGAATAAGACATAATAATACTTACTCGGAAGTGACCAATACTGGACAGGATATTTTATATAAGGTACTCCCGAGTAATGTCGTCTTCCCTATTGAGATTGCCTAGTTTGATATATATTGGACCAATATTTCTCCTTGAAACTATGCGTTCAGCGCGTCTAAACCAAAGACTGAAGAGGACAAGGGGTGAATGAAAGTTACCCGAAATACGTAGACCGTACTTAAGCCCTTAGGGACTAGAATATTCGAACGAAAATAGGTAATATTGATAGGAAGTCGCATGTGATCACCGATGGATATATATAAGTTATCGTAACCTTGAACAAAATATAAACCCCCTACAAAATTAAGTTAAACTTCTCCAACATCGTTTCTAAATGATTGTAAGTCCATTGTGACTAGACTACTAATAGGATATCTTCAGTAAACAGTACACATCTCATCATATACGGAGTTTATCGTTCGGAAGTCAATGAGTGGATTAGGCTTATGATACTTTACTATCTTGTCTTGGGTGTTTATTTCGGGTTCCAGGTACGACAGGTAGAACACCTGCCATGTCCACATTCTACACAAAACTCATCGTACACGGGTGAATTATTCCCCCCCAAAGTACAGTTACACTTCGTCAATGTTAGTTAAGAGATTAGGATATTACGAGGGTTACCGACTTACACATTTCCAGCGAGTTTCTGCTGAATCGCTACCATCATACCATCTGATGCCTCCGCCCCACTCTGTCCCAGTATCGTTGCTAGGTACGTACGAGTTATCGAACGTGGTGGTTTCTTCGCTCACGGGTAAAGCCAAGTCCTCTGAAACCTCAGGGATGGTATCAGTTGGGGCTTCTTCGGCGGCCGGTTCGTCGCTCTTTGAATTTGAAGTACTGCTTTGGTCCACTTCTTCTTCATTAGGTCTCGGTATGACGAATATCGCAAGTTGTTCTTGGTGAGTAGCGATGTGTCTTTTGAAGCGGTGCATTGAAACAAGCGCGCTGTCATCTATTTGAACATCGGATCTGTTCTTTCTACGACCTTTTTCTTTTAAGCCCTCAGCCCACTCGTTGCAAAAGGGGCAATCTTGAGCTCTGAAGCGAGTCGGTGTCTGCCTACCTGCCTCGGTCAATCTGGAGATTTGCTGGGCAGAAAAGCTGCTATGGACGGATTCCAGGTGCGATGTTAACGAATCTTGACCATCTTCTTCTGTTCTACACACAGGGCAGATATAATTTGACCGATGGTTCTTTAATTCGTGTTCAAACCACGTATCTCGATTGTTGAACAGCTCGTCCTCGCAGCCTGATTTTCCTACCGTGCAAACGTACCCTTTAAGGTCACGAAACGCATGGGCCCTATAGTATTTTAGTCATATAAAGTTGAGATGGAGTGGGAAGGTTTACTTCCAGGCTTTCTCAACAGTGAATGACTGGAGAGTGAAGCAAATGGGACATTCGAAAGGTTCTAATTCAGGTGACAACTCGTCCAGTGTCGGTAGCTTAAGGGAGTTTTCTGAGTAAAATATACTTGATGCAGTTGTCAATGATATAAGGTCTTCCTGTAATTCGGGTCCTTCGACGGGAAACATTGTGGTGGCTTTGCTTTCCGCATCTTCACGGTTAGTATCCGATCCCCGATCCGTTTCGTTGTGTAGATTGCCTAGCCGCATTCTATGATCACGACAATATTGAATATATTGTCTTCTTTGGGCATTTGCTTTTCCGATCCGTCCCGCTAACCATTCCATATCATTCCTACAAAGCTTAGGATGCTTATTTCTTACATAATCGATGTCAAAAGATGATGGGAATGTGTAGTCTGACCGCCGGAGAGCTTCCTGGAACCGATCTCGCGGGACTGCTTTTCGAATCAAGATTCCAAGTCTAAAAAGCGATCGGATGCATTGAGATATTTCCTCAAGAAGACTTTGAGCTTCGTATGATGAAACTTGTTCAAGTGTGTACGATCCTACATCCTTTGAACCAAGTTCAGTCGTATCATCGTTCAAGCCCAGAGACTCCATATTGAGAGTGCTAATAATACTTGCTTCCGTCACTATAATATCAATCAGTACCGAGGCTAAAATAAAGAGCACCCCTCCTTACACTCTTCAATAGATACCTGAAGGTCGTCGAGAAATTCACATATCTGATCTCGGATCTCTGGCGCCGCCCTTACGCGGTAATCAAGAGAAAGTTTGTTTTCCGGCAAATGTAGAGCACCCAAATTCCCGGACCATAATAGAAATCGATCCAAAGCATCCTGGACGGCGTCTGAACCTACGAGATATGAGACTGTATCGGTCTCGCCGTCCAACTGGACTTTAAGATCAGTAAAAAGCTTTTTCACCTTACGACTCCGTTCCGAGATGTTCTCATTTTGCGACATTTCGACTCGGCCGTCAAAGGGAACTTGGTAACTACTTATTAACATGTAATCAGAGAGGTATTCACGGTAATCAGCTATCTTACCCAGCTCTTCTTATATGCATTGGCCACTTTACATATCGACAGTATGTGATTGGGCCCATCGGTATCTGCATCTATGAGGGGTGAGAGCACACACAAAACCCCTTACCCCTCACAATTTCTAGGCCTGATAATGGCTGCAATCCTCATCTACTCGGCATCAAAAGGAAAATGGTGCTCATAACAAACCTGTAGCAAAAATGACGCCGTAGTTTCTGACAAGAAACTACGCCTTACATGTGATAAAACCAATGTCTGGCTTTGAGATCGCCGGTGCCGTGCTTGGCGCTCTCCCGATCGCTTTCGCCGCTTTCGGGAAGTTCCAAGAAGTCGAGGACAGTTTCCATGTCAGAAGAGAATACAAAGAATGCGAATACAAACTCAGATGCTGCAAAGCATTTTTCAAGACTCGTCTCAGGATATTATTATCAGACTTAACTGAGGATCAAGATAGGATAACAGAGTTGTTATCAGATCCGGGGGGTCACTGTTGGCATGATAAGAACATTGCAGATGTCCTCATGCATCGATTGGGCAAGGACTCATACGACCTTTTTATGGATTGTTTAAAGCATACCAGAAAAAGCCTGAAGGACTTCGACGATGAACTGGCGTTGGAAGCGGACGAAATACAAGACTTTCTCCAAAAACCAGTAAGTCACTAAAGACGTGGATATTTAATAGGTACCTACAATACCTGTTAGAACTAATAATTGTGGCCAGAAAACCCGAACGTCGAGGACTCGCCTGAGAGAATTAGCTACGAAAGACAACCTTCGATTCCAAGCATACAAATTAAAATTCAGCAGTAGGAGGAGCATTCGCTCAAAACTGTTCGAAAAGCTCAAGGAATATGATTCTCAGCTAGAAGGATTACTGGAAATGAGTGAAAAGGAGCCAGCTGCCGTTAAAGATCAAGGGATAGCCTCAAAAATTGATGATTCAGCCTTATGCAACTTTTGGATACAAGCTGATGCGTTTTTCAAGGCTCTTGCATCCGCATGGTCTTGCAATTGCCACGATCCACACATGGTGAAGTTGTTGCTAGAACATCGAACTAGTAAAGAAAAGAAGTTCAATGTCCTATTTGCGACACAATTACACTCATACTGGGACGTACAGAAAGTACTGATGGTTGGAGGTAATGATAATCGAGTTCAATCATTGCCCGCGAGTCATACTGGCGTCACAAGTGTTACAATACACGAGCCGCAACATAAATCTAGCATTCCTATCAGGTCAGTAATGGGGGAAAATCACCCCAATGCCAACAAAAAGCAAGGACGGTATGTTGGAACTACCTAGCAGTAATATATGCCGCCTAAACTGACTTGTCATCAGATCAAAGGCAGTTCGAATGCTTCCACCGTCCGAGACCCATATTGATTTTGAAGATCCAATCTCGAGCCTCTGTGAATCTTTGATCAAGGGAACTGGAAGCGTTTGTGGCTATCTTTCTGAAGACGACAACCGATACTACGTGCATAAAGTATCTCAGCAAACCTACAGTTTTGTCACGATAGATCAAATACTTCGGAGAGAAACATCACCACTTCCTAGCCGTCGAAAGCGATATGAGCTCTCATTTATTTTAGCATCTTCGTTTCTACAGCTTGTTGGTACCCCTTGGCTTCCCGGGTCATGGAAAAAGTCGGACATTGTCTTTATCAGCAATGACAAGAACGCCCACAAGATTATTCTCAACCAACCTCATCTCAGGCGCGATTTTATGGGCAATGTCAGATCTAGAGATGATCAGAATCTGCACGAACTACCATCCGCCGCAAGTACGAATGGCAGAAGTACAAAGGCTTCCCGATCACTAGAACTACTAGGTATCATTCTCCTAGAGCTATGCTTTGGTCAACTACTCGAGAACCAACCTCACCGCAAAGATGATTGGCCGCTCGGAGAAAATGACACCCAAAAAGATTTATTCGATGTTATTGCTGCGCAGAAATGGAACGATGAAGTTGAAGAAGAAGCGGGAAACGACTTTGACCAGGCAATCAGATGGTGTCTTGAGGGGCACCATAGCACCCCGCCTGAGAAATGGAGGCATGAGATGCTGAGACGGGTCGTTCAACCGCTTGAGAAATGCCACAAGTACCTTTCTCAAGGATAACGTTGTTTCAAGGTTATTTGAGAAGAGGCGTTCATGTACCGCGGCCTAACGGGCTTGTCGATATTATTTTACTTGGAATATAATGCACGGGAGGGAGATATCTTGTATGATATGAATCATTTTTATCTCAACTATGTGACTGTAAGATAGGAGAGCACTTAAGTGTAGCGAAGCCCTACGTTGCTAAACCTACCTTCTAGTGAAGCTACCGAGATGGTTAAAGAAAGAAGGGAGAAGAGAATACAAGAAGATATATCGAATCCAGAATATATATTGAGTGAATGGATGTACTGTCCGTGTAAGACGACGCCTCATATATTAACGTGGTTTCTATTTTCAAGAAGCACCAATAAGTTGCACGAGCCTTGATCGCTATTCCTTTGGGTTTAGAACTAGATAAGAAGGTTCATCGGCATGTTTTCACGCCTGGAGCTTAATAACTCGTAATGTAATTTGTAAGATCGTATATTAAAACAAGGCGTAATAAAGTCTCACGATAGCCCTGGTATAAGTTAAAGCATTGGTAATTGTCCCTCATTGGCAAATGATCTGGGCTAAAAAATTAAAATAGCCCGCATTCACCACATAGGGGTCAGTGCTAATAAATAAGCGCGTAGATTCAAGATTGGAAACCTATTAACTAAGTCAATAGCGTGTACCTAACTATTGCGAACCGACATGATGTATATCTTAAGTCGTATGCTTACGTAGATTACCTCTAGGAAGGCATCTGATATTAGACAAACAAGATACTTAAACGTCAAGAAAGCCAATAACTACTGTGCTTGAGATGCTACTAAAGCCCGCCAGTAATATCTCCAAGTCTTTTTCAAAATCCTTCCTTGAGATAGGTTCACCAATCGGGGCGCTCAAACCGCCACCTATCAGCCGCCATTCCGCCAACCGACAGACCACCATCCGTGTCAGACCCTTTATTCATACGTTTCATCATCGTAACATCTCATCTAACCCCATGTGCCAGCGAAGACGTGTTTACTGGGCTTGCCTACACGAGGATGTTAATGTCACCCCGCCGTCACCCCTACTCTATTGCGCCAAGGCCACGCCACGAACGGACGGCAGCAGTAGTAGTGGCGATAGGAATGGAAACAGCATCCGCCATAATGATCTCAAGCCGTGCGCATCCATCGATACACTCCCACTTACTGCAAAGCACGATCTATTTGATGCGGTTGTGCGTCCGGAAAGCTGCGAGGTCTGTGCCGCTGATAGCACTACTACCGGCCTATCCGGCCAAGAGACGACAACGGTTGACGATGGGCCGTTGACGAGCGATCACGGAGCTAATAATATAGAAAATACTCACCAGGACGTGCCGGGGGTCTTTGACGAAGATATGATCGATTTCGATTGGATCATGGACGATCCTTTACTTGCAGAATTTCAAAGGGCACCTAGGGAGGTGGTGGCCGGGGAGGAACAGTCCTCCGGCTCCACTAACGGAGTCTGGTTCCCGGACGCGGGGCCTGTGTCGGAGGGAGACTTTCAACTCTATGACGATGAGGATAGATTCATAGAAGACGATATGAAAGATATCGGCAGCAAGGTCGGACATACGACACCGTTGTTATAGTATTACGCGTTCGTGGTGTTATTGTGGCATCAAAGTTCGACATTATCAAAATACCAGTACTTCTTTTTGGGTAGCCCCTGAATAAAGGCCCAGCCGACTATGGTATGATGTGGCTATATGGTAAAGGAACTAAATAGTCACCGACACTATCTTCTAAGTAGACAAAGCCACAAATAAAAAAAAGTATTAGTAGGATATGCCCTTCGATTTGAGGGCTTCAAGTATGTATTTACAGAAACAGACATTCCCCAAATATCCTAGCATTAGGTCAAAGCACATAGCAGCCATAATCTATTTCCGCACTTATTAAATTCGCCATGCCCCCTTATATCCGAAGAACCCCTTTACTAATACAAAACGCAATTTCAAAAAATAAAGTAACAAAAAACCATCAAGAGCAAACAAAAAGGAAAAGAAAAAACAGCTTACGTATGTCTTCTTAAGTATCCCACGCCTCGAAACAACATCCAGACCACGCACGTTTCACCGCAGCGCGCTCTTCTTGCTTGCGTGCATGTCGGACCCACAGGCTCTCAGGGGCCGGGTCCAGATGCCGGGATCATTTACCAGGGGAGTGTGATCCAGGAACGAGGTCAGAGCCTCATAATACATAGTGTAAGGACGGGCGGTAGTCGATCAGGTGCCGAGTCCCGAGTTAGACTCCCAGGGCAACCTGAAGCGAGGAGTGATATTTGAGTCTGTCCTGCCCTGAGTATTTCTCTCAGTGATTCTTGGCTTTGGCAACCAATCGCAAGGCACATTCTGCCCGCGCGGTGCGGGTGGAGTTGTGATTACAAGGTATCTTTCGCTTTGTCTCGACTTTACTGTTTGCCATAAGCCGTACGAAGGGTTATATGAAAGAGCCGCACATCAGATCGTCGTTTAAATAGACTATTATATAGATTATCCTACTCTGTACATGGAATAGATAAATAGAGTATTGAGCATCATTAATCAAATAATCACGATCTCTAAAACATAGAGTGTGGGTATAAATCTAATTGTAAAAGATATTGCAGGATTGGTTAGTTAAACTAGATACAAAGGTATAGTTATATGGTATCAACATCTACTGAAGCTCAGTTTCCAACTTCATCTCCGTATATCGTAGACACATCGCCGGCGGCCGGAATCTAAAGAAGTATCCACCGAGCCCAAGAGTTTTAAGTATATATTAATTTATCTCATCATGGTTGGTCCGGCCAGGTCATAGAGTATGGTTTGTTTGCTTGTCGAGCTAATTAAGAGTCCTGGCCACTTTCAAGTCTACGTGACCAGTCCAGCAAAGGAACGCACTCTACCCCCGAGCGAAGGAAAACCAGAAATTGCCTCCGATTAATACACATATACAGTGGCCATCTGCGTCCGGCGCCGGTGATAGGATGATGCTTTTGAGGTTTATTGGCATTATGTCGGCCAAGTCTTGTATATACACAAGTTTAGAAGTTTTCTTTGCCCCAGACAAAGGAGAAGCTATGGAAGGAATTAGGTTAGTTATCCGTCCGCAGAAAAGCGTTTATCAAATTACAATCATGAGGATTTACTTACCCAGGTTCACTGTACTTATTACAGAAGACGTGAAGTACACTGCCGAGACCCTTAGGTCCACAGAAGAACACACCCGCCTCAGCTGGCGAATGAAGCTTCCTGATGCCTCGGAAGATCATATCCCAATTAGGACGTCCGAAGTTAGTCGGGCTGCGCAGTCCAGTGATTGTATCCTTGTCAGCATTGGCGTCGTTGATCATGATATTTGTCGCATCGTCGGCCTTGATCTTGGCTGTGAGATAAGTGTGGATCTCGATTCTGTTGTCAACGTCCTGGGCTTCGATGGCCATCAGTAGCGAACGGAACCATTCGAAAGAACCGAAATCTCTGCAGATCCAGAAGAAGTACACCTTCGCAAGGCGGGTCTTCTTCTGCGGGTAGTTCATCCGATACCAGATCGACTTGAGGATGGACGCGAAGGGCGTAACACCAATACCGGCACCGACCAGCATGGAAACCTCGTACTTGAACACATCTTCTGAAGCAGAACCGAACGGGCCATCGACGTATACTCGGGGAAGGACTCTCTTTAAGGCGGGATCAACCTCGTTGTTCTGACCGTCAACACCTACAACTGTCGACGCGTCCTTCTCCTTCCTCTCGAAGTCGCATCCGAGCGCTTTAGCCACACCCTTCGTAAAATCACCCACCATACGGATATGGATCGAGATGTAATCCTCTTCAGGAGCGCTTGTCAAGGTGAACGGGTGGTATTGCCAAAGAGAGACTTCTGGGCAACAGAAGAAGATATACTGCCCAGCCTTCGTCTTGGTGTTTTCCTTCTTGATTTGAATTTCGCAAACGTTACTCGGATGCTGGATAACCTTGGAGATATAAGTCTTGTGGCGTCCACGTAGTTCACGGGCAACTCGTTCGGCCAGATAAGTAAATCCTCCGACCATCCAGTACTGCCAGAAGACACCAATAGCGGAGGTACCGATCGAGATACAGAACGGCGCGAAATCGGGTTGAATCATACAGAAGGCACCATGGAAAGACCAGAAAAGGAAGAAGATGATAAACATGTGGTGAGTGTACCAGAATCGTTCGTAGTTCGCTCGTCTCGGCTTCTCATATGATGTCAATACCATGCCTGTAAGCGCGACTAACATGATATAACCCGTCCAGCCTGGACCAGATACTAAGTTGGCGACCAAAAATCCGTAGAATCCCAAGTTGTTCTTAGCAGCGATCTGCGCCAAATTATTCCAATGGGCGATCGTGTGGACCCAGGAGAAGAAGAAGATGGACCAAGCAGTAGTGATATGGAACGTGATGTTCTTATCGAATTGGATAATGCCGTTGAGAGGTGTCTGTCGCGCCATCGAGATGAATGTCCTACAGACCGGCAGCAGAATCAAGGCCACGTCCACGTGAAGAACCAATGCTGACGATCTAGCAATCATGTAAGTCGGTCCGAAAGTATCTCTCGCTACTTGTAGGTTGTCCTTGACGGCGTAGTTGACGAAACCGAACGCGAAAACTAGGGCATGGAGAACCATGAAAACGAAGACGAAACTGGCCGATAGTTAATAAAGAGTCATATCAAGGAAACTCACGGTCATTACGAACAATCTTCGGTAACCTTCGTTGATCATCCACTTATCGAATCTTTCGCGCATCGTCAACTCCCTTTGCCGTTCCTGCGTCATCTCTCCCGACAGCAACATTCTTGTTAACGGCGTCCATCTCGACCTCTCCGAGGGCTTCTCGCCCATATCGTAGTACGACATCTTGGTTGGAGGGCGTTTATACGAATTGATTATTTCGCGGTCGTTGTAGAAAATCGCTTTTCCAGTCGTCTTCCTAGTCCACCCGTATCTCCAAATACAATCCACAACTCGACACCACTAATACCTCCTCTTCTCTATTAGACTTTTTAATTATATATCGGAATCGCGTCCCTGGGCGCGGGAAAAAAAAACAGGTAATACTAATTCAGAACCTGCTGAACGGGCAAGAAGCCATAGAAGGGAATAATCAACAAGGTAGCGGATGAAAATGACAGTCAAAAGAGGGTAGGGTTGGCCCTGAAAGCCTGCTATAGCAGCTGCCGGTTAGCCCAACGCGAGAATCGAATAGCGCACCTACGAGAACGAAGACGGGAGGGGAAAGCGTTTGTGAGTAAACGAAGGGAAAGGAGAGAAGGGTTCCGAAGATCTCATGCAAGAGACGGGAAGGCGGTGGATATTATGGAAGACTGCCAAGAATAAGAAACATCAGGCCATCCTCGTAGATCATACCTGGGTACAGCGCCGCAACGAGGTTTTACTTAACGTCAACTCTGCTATAGCTCCATCTACACTAGTAGGCCACGAAATTCTCTGGAAAGCTTAGGTACCTACGAGACCTCACACTTTGCCAGGGGGTGAAGAATACACATGAGTGATGTGATCCTGGGGGGGTTTACACTAAAGAGAGGATAAGGGGAAAGGCAAGTATGAAACTATGTACCTGTAACCTGCGATGGTAGTATATCCAGGCACATGCGACCAGGTACACGTTACATTCACCAGGGGTTCTTAAACAGATGGGTCCTCGATCTGGCCGACAAGCGACAAAGCGGTTACAGCCTTACCGCAAACGGTTTCGAGGCATTTGAAGTACGAAGGAGGCTCAGGACGTCCACGTTTTCCAGGTTGAATTGGACTAACGAATTTGGGTGCGAGGCCCGAGTATTTTGCATCTTTGCGGTGCCGGCAATGGTGGTAAGTAAATATAAGTGTTCGGATAATAGAAAAACACCTACCTGGCGAAAAAGAACAGCGCTTGCTGTCGTTGTCGAAAGTACCTATTCATCGAAGAATCTTCGTCCATGACATATTCCGTTCTAGTGTACTCTGCCGAGCCATGACTGTCTGATGTACGGATCCTCGTTCAGGTCCAGGATAGGGAGGTGGATAATGGCACCACATCCATCGCGGCGACACGCCTCGATACAAGAGAGAGACACAAAAGGGCCCGCGCAATCCTCGGCCGGGCTAGAACTATCGTATGTAGCTGGGGGCGGAGGTCGCTTCGTGGAAGGGCTAGGAGGTAAGGTGGTACAAGATGAAAAGGAAAAGAATACACTATGAGGGGGGATCGAGCTTGGACTCGGTTTGGAATGTGGAGAAGTCGAGGAATATATCCGACGTCTTATTGGTCAATATTCCTAATATCCCCCCGGCGCCTGTGCCTCAGATTGTTTCGTCAGGGGGGTCCTTAGACAACATTCGAGACTCGAATTACCAAGGGTCCCGTAGCGAAAAGGAGCAAAGCGCCAGCAGAATATTATGCCCAACTCGCCTTGAATATGTACTTGTCACGACGTAGATGAATCAAATAGAAGCTTCACTTTTTCTTCTTTAGGATCTTGCAGGTTATAAAGTATTATTCACACCATCGTGATATGATCAATCAATAGCTACATCCTTTAAACAAAGTTAGTTTCTATGAAATCCTCAAGACATTTGGCAGCGCAACTTAGTAACTATTTAAAAATACCATATTAGGGGGTGATACCAAGGAAGCGCTATACAAATTTGGCAACGTTAGACAACATTAGCTGAGCTTGAATATATTAAAGACTTCTAGGCTTAGTCTCATCAGCCGCTTGACGCCAGCGTTAGGTCTAGGTACAATACATCAGCGAAAGCCGCTCGCGGCGCAAGTGGTTTCTCTAGAAGTAAATAAGGCAACCCAATAAATGATCACATCACCAAACTTGACGACAATTCGATTCAGCTCGAGCTTGTCCACAAGTAAACATCCTTACCGTAGACCAATGCACCATGGTATTATATGCCGTCGCACAATGCCGCTAGATCCTAGAGCAGATCTCGTTAAGTAGTAAAAGATCGCACATCTATATATGCCTATGTACATAGACCACTATATCCCACGCATCAAATCGATATTATTTCACGCTCCCATAAATTTCCATAAATTCCAGCATCATTCGTCTTTCGCCTTACATCGACATCCGCGTGACTTAACGCCGCACAAATCTAGTAGTAAGTTAAGTTAGAAAAGACCGAACGAAATCCCTCCAGATCCTACAACCCGGAAACATCCAAATCCGGATATCAAAATAACCTTCTCGGCATCTATATTTGTGGTAGGATCATGTAGGTGCAACGATATGTATATCCAAACAACTGTCTTACTACCTATTTCAACCAACACACCATCACCGTACGACCGGCGGTGAAATCATAAGTTAGATATAAAACTAACTACGTAAGTTATTATTTATACATACCTAGTCTATGTACCTGGGTTCGGCGGCTAAAACAAGGGGTGCATGTGGGTAAATGCATACGCCACGTTTCTATAGTGTATATCTTACTTCCTCCATCACATGCACCTAAATCAGAAATCGAAACGCCGTATTCAAAAATATCTTCACCTAGGCACTTAAGAAAAAAAAAGCCCCCAAAAAGTTGACTCGGGCTGATCCTGGCATCTTGGATTGGTTGGCTTTACGTTGATATTACAGGTGGCTCAACCCATAATGGCGAACCCTAATAATCCTTCTCAAGGCTTGAGATTAATTACCATTCATAATCGTATGGGCTGTCAGCTGTCACTAGTTGGGATGGCATCTATAGGAATCAGGAGAGTTCTTCAGACTATTTAGGCCGTAATAAGCCCTGGAGCTTATTGGTAGACTTCACAAATACAATGCGGGAAAGAGAGAAGGGAAACGTGAATGCATTAAAACAAATCTGTGATGAATGTCAAGGAGGAATAAAATGTAAAGCCAGAGAGTCCCTCCAGATCACTCCAACATATCATGCCTTTCGTAGAACTTCATCCTCCTTAGCAAGTCATTCTCATTCCACTCCTGAAAGCATGTGCTCTAATGTTCATCGAAGAGGCACACTAAACCATAACGACGAATGGACACTGGTGAATGCAGATCGTATTGCCTAGGTTGGAAGAAAGAATCCATGTCCCTTCCAGTATCACTACCGATAAAGTGCTATGCTCACTACCTCCGGTGCCAAGCGTCATTCTTCGCCAGCGAATTCTCCTTACTCGTAATCTTAGATGGCATACTTGCGAGTCCACTCGCGGGCCGTAGCTTCATATCTTGCCCGGTCAGTCTTGTAAACGTGAGCGATCTCGGGGACAAGAGGGTCATCGGGGTTAGGGTCGGTAAGCATAGAGCAGATTGACAGGAGGACTATGTAATGTTAGAGCCAGAATGTCCCAAAGTTAGCATGCGATATTTACCTTTAGAGATGGTCAACGCCGGGCTCCATTGGTCCCTCAGGATGTCCAAGCAGATGCTGCCATTAGAGTTGATATTCGGGTGGTAGATACGAGTTGTGAAGTTGACCTTAGGGGGCTTGAACGGGTAGTCTGTCGGGAAGTGGATTGCCAGGAAGAAGACACCTCCAGAGTACGGCGAGTCGCCCTACGACATTAAGTTAGTACTGCGAACAGATTTGCAATATATAACAAGTTCGGCTAAAAGAGCCACCACTAGCAAAAAACCAGCTCATAGCGTGCACGGTAGCATGCGCGCGCAAAGGAACAAAGGTGAGGGGATTGGAGGAATGGCTTACCGGTCCCATAATCGTCGCTTGCCAGTGGAACTGCATAGAGAAATGAGAAGTCAGCAATAGTTAATTAATGACGTGATGCTTCCTGAAGTTTAGTTGCTCGTGCCCGACCGAGTCACGCGGCGGGTAGATAGTATCGACGCCTATCAATTTTTTTGGAGGTAGGGGAAGATGATGCCTACCAAGTCTTCACCAACGGGACCAGCAGAGCATGATGAAGGGGGGTCACTAAGAGATAGAGTATTAGCAAATTTGATCAAAATATCACCCTGGTAGAAATCACCCCTAGAGGTAGTAGACGAGTATGAAGCCTTCTTTGATGAGGCTGTATTGTATCCCGATCCCCGCCCTGCCCTTCTATGGCAGCCCCACCTTGGGCTCGTTCAGGATACAAATCAAGTACCATCACCAAAACAAACATCGACTACGATAAGAAAAAAATATCGACATACCGGCCCAAGTCTGTGAGTTCCTTGTTGATTCGCTTCAACGCCATTTCGTAGAGGTGTGGGTTGTGAGTTTGCGGGTTCTTGTTTTGGTCGGCAGCGGTATGTCTCCTGAAGAGATCAACTACTTATACTTGCGGTCAGTATGGAATGCGGGAGAAATGGATAGAGTTATAAAGGCGAAGGTTTGTAACCGTAAGGAAAAGGGATTTTTATAAAAGACAAATATAAACATACCAGAGGGTGGAAATCCGAATGACTACGGTCGAAGTGTTGAAGGATATGAATGAGGTCGGGACGTGGTGTCGTTGTTATTATGATTATCGTTGTTCGGGATGATTGTTTGATGGTGACTGTAGTAACGAAAGGGTTGGTAGCGGGGGAAAAGGGAAAGTCAGGCAGGTCTTTCAGGTGACGGAATGAATGGAAATGGAAATAATTAGGTCAGCACAGACCAGTCCATAAAGAACGGGCAGGGCGGGTAGGCGCTAACAACCTACCTTTTTTTTTTTTTTCTTTTCTTCAGGCCAATCAATTTTGCAGTCGTCTTGCTGGTCTCGTCGTAACTTCCTCAAAAATGAGTGGCTGAGAGTGGCTTAGCTTACACTACTGTGAGGTGGTACCTGGATTTGTATTGGATGCGCACTGGGCTGACTGGTAGCCCGAAGAGACGGCGCCTTAGGCAGGTTGTCTCACTACACGGAAGCATACAGATCCCCACACCGCCACCCGTACCGTCCAATCCTAACCTAGGCATTAAGCCAACTAACCGCGCCTACAACTTCCCAATCTCTACCACTTACAGCTCGTTTTCGCCTCAGCTGTCAGCAATTGTCACGCTTCACATTACTCATGCCGAATAACAATACTGGCTTAGAAGTTTGGTTTGCCCAAGCTCTTTGCACGGTTGGAGTAATGTGAACCCGCATTATGACTTGTTTGGGCCCGTTCGGATGCCTTGACTCTATCTCAGCCTGATAAACCACACCCTTATGGTTTGGCTCTTGCTATGGCAGAAGTTCACAAGATACATAACTAGGTATAGTCAAATATTTATATGGATAACAGGTATATTATACAACCCGTGATATATGCTCTAGTTTCTAGATCTATTACAAGAAATCGAAAACGCCCAGGTATCTAAGATCTTCTTATGAGGCCGGTAGTCAATATTTGTAACTGCTTTATATCAGAAACGCTCGAATACTTGCTATGGAAGTTATCTAGCTTCCTAAGATAACTTGCTAAATAGGCAGGTGCCCAATAGCTACGCTTTTATACAAAAGCCTGGAGCCCAGTAATGGCTCTTCCGAGAATGAGACCTGTACTGGGTTAGCAAAGGTCATCAGTTTTAGGATAATTAACTCACTGTGGATATCGCTCTGCCCTTCGTAGGTCTGGGTCACAAATAGGTTGGCTACATGCCTTCCGATTCCGTACTCGTCGCTAACCGCATTACCCCCGAATATTTCTTGCAACGCTCTCGCGTTCACAAGCGCACGATCACAATTTTGTCTTTTTACCATGCTAATCATCTCCGGTGTAGCCTTCCCTTCATCCTTAAGCCTACCGACCTGTATCGAGGCGAGCACGCCATACGCAGCGTCTGTCGCAGCGTCTGCCAGCTTCTTCTGCACCAACTGATATTTGGCAATAGGGTTACTCTTGAACTGCTTCCGCTCCAGAGCATATTCCCGCGCCCGGGCAATGCAGTCTTCCAAGGCGCCCATGGTACCAAAGGAAATACCATACCGAGCGCTATTTAAGCATGTAAAGGGGCCAGTTAAACCTTCGACATCAGGGAACATGTTTTCTTCCGGTACCGGGCAATTGTCCATATGAATCATGCCCGTAATACTAGCCCTAAGTCCAGTCTTATTCTTGATAGCTGGCGTCTCCAGGGTGCCGGGAGGGCAATCCTTTTTATCTATAAGGAATCCCTTGATCTTGCCTGTCTCCTGTAACTTTGCCCACACTAGAAGCACATCGGAAATCGGCGAGTTGGTGATCCAAGTTTTGGAGCCACTTAAAAGTAAATACCCCTTTTTCGTTGGATGCGGTCGCGCTATCGATTCCATTGATCCCGGGTCGCTACCGTGGTTGGGTTCTGTAAGTCCAAACGCTCCAAGAATTTTACCCTTCGCCATATCGGGCAGATATTTCTCTTTCTGCTCCTTAGTCCCAAATTCATAAATCCCACCCATAACCAACGAGGATTGCACCGACATGCCAGATCGGTACCCGCTATCGACTCGTTCGACGGCCCGAGTAATCAAGCCCGATGCTACGGTCGATGCGCCAGCGCAACCATAGCCATGAAGATTCGCACCGAGTAGGCCAAGCTCGCCCATTTCAAGCAAGATAGCCGGATCATAGTGCTCATCACGATACGCCTCTGAGCAATACAGTCAGCGGGTAAGCTATTGGACTACATAAAAGGCGAATTATCACTAGAATAACTTACGTAAAACCCGCGGCAGTAATCGCTCTTGACAATATCGCTCTGCAGTCTCCGAAATAGCCAATTCCTCCTCAGTGAGTAAATTCTTGCTTGCTAATGGGTCTTCCCAATTAAACGAAGACTTCGGTGCGGAAGCATAGCTTCTATTAAAGGCCTGGTATTGCCTTGTAGGCATGGCCAATGGCCTCGAAACACGCGATATTACCGGACGAAACATGACTGCACTCTCAATTGGGAAGAATTGAGGTGAGCGCAATTGGGGTTTCTCTATCTGAAGCTACCTATCCATGGACCATGGTGATGATGGAGGCGGTTGCGGGGCCGAGATCGAAAACAAACGAGTCCAAACAAAAATTAGTGGAATGACGCCCCGTTCGGCGGCCCTCGGCATTCCTAGAGCGGCGGGAATACTCGGTAGTAACTTCGGCTAACGGCGGGTTCTCACGTAAATAGTTAAACTCAACACCGGAAAATGCACAACATTGCCTCAGGTACAATACTTAGGTGTAAGAGTGGGGAGATACACAAGGTTATGTACCTAGGAAGTAAACTCTAAAGTAAAGAGTAACAGGTACATAAGCAGAAAGATCGTTTCGAGGATCGAACCTTCTATATCCCGAGACCTTTGAAGAGGCAAGTAGCACAGATACCGTCTTCACGCCACGGAAGTAACTACCTACCTAATGTTAGTGAATATCATTGCGGTTTCATTACTTCAATTTGACTCTAATTAACGGACAACTTATCATCTACGCCTTCGCTTATACAACATCATTTCTAATCCTTCCCTCATTTTTCCATATCAACGTAACGATCCTATACCTAAACCTGTACCTAGAATCATACCCTTCGTTTTTACCAAGTGGCGATAGTTACATTTTTAAAGCCTTTTGGATCCGTATTATGCAAGCTATAGATTATGGGTATTCACTGCTCACCGCAGAGCAACATTTATTATCCCCCAACTCGACAGGACATTCCTATAGCGGCCAATGTCATCCTCATAGATGCCACTCTCATAGCTGCAAATCGGCCCCCGCCGAACAACGATGTGATGAGAACAATCGAGAATTCGAGGATGGGCACTGGCTATTCTCTCCCGAACCGCATACATTCCATTTACGTCCAACCGGGGCCCCTTTCTCTTGCCAGGCGCGTCGGGCCCCCCAAACTTGTAAAGATCGGTCCCTTACGCCAGTCAGCCCAAACTCAGTCGGCTCTGAGGACCTCAATAACCAATGGGAACTTGGCGCGGACGATGAATTGATTGCGAATTGGCTGTCGGGTGTTTCTTATTCAAACTGTCCAAATGAAGAGACCAGGTTGACCGGGAAAAGTACCCCGGCTACTTCTCCAGACGCGCCGGACTCAGGGGGTGGGGTCGACGTAGGTCCAGCTTGCCCAAGCATCGTACTACAGCCTCCCAGGCAAAATCGATCGATCGTGAAGTCGGGGACTGGCCTTGATGGTCCACTTAGTTCTGAAAGCGACAAACTTTCTAAACTACTCCGGGATGGGCTTAGTGATTTGAAAGAGTCTAGCCGAAGTGCAGATCTATCCGGCGGCTCTCAGAAGCTCAAGTCTAATACGTCTGGGTCTATAGACTGGGAGAAAAGCTAGGGAAAGAAGGAACCCCGTCGGGAACATGATGTATCAGAATTGTCAAACGCCATATTTTCTCGGCATACGCTTCTAGTTGATTCTTCTCCAGTTGTTAATAACGATGAAGACAGCCGCAGTAACAGTGGTAGCGAGGTCATCTCTGATGAGAAGCTATGTTTCTACCTTTCACAGCCCAATGCTCAGTCTCACGCTGTTCAAAGACATGCTCATAACTCATGCCCGGAGTTTTGTCGACATCCGGATGACTTTGGAATGCCGCCATCAAGACTAGAGGTATGTGTCCCTATTTACCGTTAATTCTACCTGTTAACTAGTTATATGTCTAGGGTCAAGGCACACAAGCGCGAGCCCATGAATTACGTCTCAAGGTTGACAAAAATCGACACTGGCATCATTTACGTGTCCGCGATATTCTTACAAATCAATTCCGGTTTCTGAGACAGAGGTTTCGACGCTCAAACTCTTCAACTTTATCTACTCGATCTGAGTTCCCTGCCCCACGACGTAGTAAAGAACGCCGGCTCTTGGCTCGGGACCCCATGGGTATTTGGCCGCCATCCGGCGAGGAAAGTCCATTGTTTAATACTCCTGAGTCTATTGTTACTAATGCCAAACGTACCTCTCATGATATTGGGCGTCATATCGACCCATTGGCTATAGCTAGTGTAATGATTGCCACGGCAGAACTTGACCGGCTCTCATCGAGGAGGAGCCTTGACTTAGTCTCCGGAAGGTCTGGCTCATCAACGGGCGTATCGGGAAATTCTCCTACGTCTCATACACCATGCCATAGTGGTGTCGCGAGTCCTAGCAATGAGATATCTGCGCCAACCTCCCCAGCTCTTGATATGCCTCCAACTATCCCATTCAATACGCCTTTGTCGTCGGGCCCACAATCTGGTGTGATAAGCCCAGTATCCAAATCATCACAACGACGCGGACAACGACGAAAGACACAGCGCAGTCTTTTATCGGAAGTTACAACACCAGATGACGTTGCGTCACTAGCGGAGTCCACCGAAGAGTTCAATGAAGGTCTTTCAATTTCAGTTACTCATATCGAAACTCTACCAGAATGTTCATGTATACCTAGTGAGGGGACCGAGGAAAGTCTATATCCTCAACCGTTAATAATCAGCCGTAGCGGTCAGGAAGAGGCTAATTCGCGCATTGACGATACTTCAGAATTTGTACAAGAATATTTCCCGAGGTTTGAACCTCTTGAACCCGTCCTTCTCTCAGCTGATATGGGGTACGAACTCGATACTTTGCAGCGGCTTCCGGATTCTTTGACTTCGGATGCGGAAGATGTGATCCCATCTCGCATCTCATCAATTTGTGAAATGTCCAAGACAGGCGATGAATCATTGCTGCCAAGTATGCCCCTTGGACTTGGGCATGCCTTTCTAATGCCGACTACATCCTCCAATCTCATAGTATCAAGGATATCAAGAGAAACACTTAATACACACTCGAGCTCTGTCGTAAATATAAAAAGAGATGTCTCGGCCGTAGGGGCTGTAACTGACTATACGGTGAAGACAGGTCAGCCAGACAAAGTAGCGGAACCCGATTCTTGCCATCCTGATACCTGGTCCGAGTCTCAGGGCGAACCTGGAAATTCGGATCCGTTCTGTCCTCCCGATTGCCTTGAAACTAGACGGAGTAGCCAAGATAGCCTTTCGCGACGGCTGACACTGGCAAAACAGAATACAGACGAGACCATATACAAACTGAAGGCGGAAGAAGGTGCGGCATTTACCGAAGAAAGTAGCCTATAGGTTACAGGATAGTACTAGGTCAAGGCAAAACATTTGCGGAGGTAGAGAAAAGGTTAGAGATCAGGGGCTAGCTGAGATTGATGGTACGTAGGGTTTGACTTTGCGGTTGCGGATATATAGGCCTAGACACTGTATTGCATAAAACAGGGTAGATTAATATGTCATATTAAGCTTTACATAGGTACCTAAGTGAATCGTCGTTCTAATAGAACTTTTCGTCAAATGTTGGATCTTACGCTTAGGTAGTTATCTTATATGGAACTAAATCTCCAAGTTAGTTGTTTGCTCAGGGGTTTGACTCTACCTAGCTGGTCGGCATCATTTAAGGTTATTATTGCTCACACGTAAATTTAGGGTAATGAACGGGACCAAAAACTATCAATACTGAGACACCTTCTCTATTATCTAGGTAAATAATTAAGAAACCTCTCTAAGATCTCAATCTCGAGTTGCTCCGACCGAGTCGAATACCGCTCCAGTTTTCGCCCCTCTGTCAATTCGCTGTTAGGCTCAGATCTATAAGAATACTTGCTCTCCCGATAGAGAATTCCACAATCCTATTTTCTTGTGAAGGTTTAGCCAGTTAATAATCTATAAGAATAATACTTTTCACAAGTAAGCCTGTAAGTTAGATGAGGAAACTACTGTTTATGTCGGGGAATACCTGACACTACCTCCTAATCCTCCATAAACCACAGTATGTCGGGTTATATAGGTAGGTACCTAAGGTAGGTAAGTAATGCTAGAAAACAGAGTGGCTGGAGAATCAACGAGTTAGGATGTCTTCTCGCTTGGGTCCGCACCCAATCCACTTGATCTTGACGCCGAGGAAGTCTTCGATGAACGTGACGTAGTCCTGGGCCTCCTTGGGCAGATGGTCAAATTTCTTGGTGCCGGTCGTCGTGGCATTCCAGCCTTTCATGGTCTTATACACAACCTCGACTCGAGACAGGAGCTTCGCGCTGGCGGGGAAACCTCTGATGAGCTCCTTGGTATCGGGATGCCGGTAAGCTACCGCTACCTGGATCTCTTCAAACGTATCGAGGACGTCGAGCTTGGTCAGGTTCAACGAGTCGTAGTGGTTGACGCTGTTCGAGTACTTTGCCGAGACTAGATCCAGCCAGCCGCAGCGGCGCCTGCGTCCCGTGGTCACGCCGAACTCGTGCCCGATTTCCTGGAGCTTGGTGCCGACGTCGCCGAAGTCTTCCGTGGGGAAGGGGCCGGATCCGACTCGCGTGCAGTACGCTTTCAGGACGCCGATGACGGAATCTATCTTTCGGTAGTTGAGATTTAACCCGGCCATTACGCCGCCGAAAGTGGTGGTTGTCGACGTTACATAGGGCCAGGTTCCGTACGTGTTATCTAGGAGGGCTGATTGCGCGCCTTCGATGAGGATTTTTTGTCCTTTTTCCTGGGCCTCCTCGAGGAATTCCACGTCGTCTATGGAAAAGGGGCGGAGTTTCTCACGGAAGTTCTGGGGGGTTAGAAGAGTACGGTCGAAGGGGCAGTATCTTTACCTCGAGCTTTTTGATTTCCGCCTCGACGTCGTATCCGGCCAAGTCCCCGCCGAATCTCAGTTTGTAACCCCGTTCCATTGCCCTGATTCGGTCTCCGAATTCATCATCGTCGAGAAGATCGCCGAGAAGTACGGTACTCCTATCGGCCTTAGAGCTGTAAGCAGGGCCAATACCTTTACCTGTGGTACCTATGTTCTTCTTGCCAAGCTGCCCTTCGTGAAGACGATCCACGACTGCATGAAGATCGAGGTTTAGTGCGCAACGCGTTGAGACCTTAAGTCTCTGTTGGGCATTTACGACTCCTTTCGCCTCGATGCTGGCGAGCTCGGAGAAGAAAGTAGGCACGTGTAGGACAACACCAGGTCCAATTATATTTGTAGTTGACGGGTGAAGCAGGCCTGATGGTAGCATGTGGCTTTAAATGGTTAGTAATACTGTAAGCAGATAGAGTGAAAGGTGACACTTACAAGTCGTATGATACCCCTGCAGCAACGATAGCTATAGGTGACCGTATATGTATTAGTATACACATTCATCTTTAGAAAAGAAGGCAATAGGGGCATCTTACTGTGACCGCAGTTTCTCCCGCCGGTAGCTCGGGCGCAAATTTGAACATCGGAGCTGAGAATATCGCAAAGCTTGCCTTGAAAGGGGCGTATGACAAAGTCATCTTGTTAGGTGATGTCTTACGGGTAGATCAGTAACTAAACAGCCGACTAACCTTTTCCTTCACTATATATATAATAAAACGAATTAGCAATAAGGATATAAATAGATAATAAAAGCAAGAATGCGGAGTTCTTACTCTCCCCATTGAACGCCCAATATAATCGTAGCCATGGCGGGAAAGTTTCTTTAACAGAACGTGGCGCGTGGACGAAGACGAACAGCAACAACAACAACAGGCAGACGAAATAGACTTTACATCTCAAGTATTTATATTTTTATAATAGCAATGGCGATTGAACTAAGACGGATATTCTAGTAATAGGTTTTACGTGAGGTAGTTACTAGGACCTCAACTAAATGATCCAAACAATAAGACCGTCGGTTATAGGCGGGCTCCGGCCATCTTCCGTTTACGACCCAGAGCGCATCGGATGCTTCTACGGTAACGAGATTCTCGACTCATAGAAAATTTCCTATTTACCCTGCTTTTAATAGCGGCATTTATTGGACTTGAGCTAAGGGGAAAGTTTTTCGTCACCTGTTTTTGTTGGGTTAATGTAAAACATGATTCTTCAAATTTGAGTGGACGGGGAATACCTAGACCGGAGACAAGTGGATACTTCGCAGACCTACGGACCCGTTGCTCTGGGTCGACACTCAGGCACATGTCTAATTTTCCGTAGGTTCGGGTCTACTTCTGGTTAATCTTAGACCCTTGAAGTGAGCCCAGGCTTGGTCTTGCATGTTGAGACGGATAAGGGCAAGTATTTACAGATACTGTACTTATAAGCCCCTGTGTATATACGTCATGCCCTTCGTCTATAATCTTGTCCAACATAACCAGATATAATATCATGGCACGGAACATAAGCAGTCCCAACCCTCGAGGCTCTCATTTATTCTTCGAAGGAACCAACGCCGTGCATGCAGTATTCATACAAGTCCAACTGATTATAAACCAACAAACCCCACAAAGGGGATAAAAACATTATCAACTCCCATCGCCATTCATGCCAACCATTTCGTACTCTCCAGCTCCATCTCTCCCTCTACCCCTTCCGCGGCCCCTAGAGAAGCCCATCTCTTCGTCTCCTTGATTTCCCGCAGCCCCGTTCTGCGCCGTAGCCGAGGCGCCGCCTTCCGTATTATTATTCTTCGCGTTACCCCCAAAAGTGATAGGCCGCAATTCCCTCCACTGGCAGCCATAAGTACCTCCCACGACGGTTATGGCGCTCGAAAGTATCGCTGTAGCCCACCAGGCGACGTTTCGCGGTAAGAAGCCCGTATAAAAGGTCACGATGACGAGGTGGATGAAGTGGAGGGTAAGCGCAAAATCGATTACGAGCTTCGACCGGCCTATGAAAGCTACCATAGCTACTATACTGTATTGTCATATTATTAGTACCATTCCGCCTAGATCCGAGGGTGAGGGGCACCAACGCAGCGCCTGCGCAACATAGCCAGATAAATCCCATCAACCACCCTTGCGTCGTGTCGCCGCGCAGTTCCGCCCAGCCGAAAACTAAGTCTAAGCTAAACCGGGTCCCGGCGACTAGGGATGTGAAGAGCATCAGGACAAGCGCGGCCGCGTAGTATATGCTCTGCAGCGCCGCGATCTGGCCGAGGATTCGTAGAGGGGGGAGTTCGTTCACGGCGCCAGCCCGCGGAGGTCTCCTCCGTCTAGCCATTTTCGAGTTCTGGAATAAAGGTAAACGGAGGGAAAGGGGTCGGTATCGCTGCGCAACGTTCGTCTGATAGTACCAAAAAACAAAAGTGTATGAATGAGTGGATGGAAAGGAAGTTGGATGTTATTCGCTTCGACGTCGCGCTATAAGGCTACCATTTCTAAATGGGAGTTTCGGCGGCTCGATCTATTGTATAACTACCTAGGTACGTAAAATTACCAGTTATGATGTAGGTGAGAAGTATTAAGTCGTAGGAAGAATGGCGTTGTCGAAATTGTTGAATTATTTGGGTTTGGCTATTATTAATTTTGACGAAGGTTAGGTGACGCAGGGGCTCCTCATCAGCTCATCTAACTTTAATTCTGAGCCGCTAAGCGTTGTTGGGTGATCTTCAAGCTTTACTGGGCTAGCAGGCTACCTTAGGTATTGTACCTAGCAGCCTACCTAGGTACTTAAATGTATTACATAATTAGAAGGCTTCACCTATCGGCATCCAGCTTGATACATGTAGCTTCAATATGATAGCGTCGATAAGTCGAGCTCATCCCGCAGAACTTTATTTTTCACAAATCTAAAAGACGACGTCATTCGGAAAAGACGACTGGCTAGTCCGTGTCAACAACTTCTTAATTCTTAATCCCATATCTAACCCTCTGTTGCTCGTCATTGAATATCTACCGATATCTACCATGGGCATCTTCGGTTTATTCGGTTCCGCCGACGAGAAGCGCAAAGAGGAAGTGCGCACTGGTGCGCGTGCGCCAGATAGAACAGAGCGGCAGATATGTTGGGATGCGCGCGACAAATTCTACAGATGTCTAGACAAGCACGATGTTATCGACTCGCTAAACGGCGACGGCAAGAAAATTGCCGAGAAGCAATGTGGGCAGGAGAATAAGGATTTCGAACAGAACTGCGCCAGCGCCTGGGTGTGTTCCTATACCTCCTTTATTATAACTACCTCTTGATAGAGCATTGCAGTATATAGTTAGGCCATGGCTAACCTATACTTTCGTTGCGTATCTGTAGGTAACTTACTTCAAGCGATATCGAGTTGCCGAGCACCAAAAGAAGAAGACACTGGAAAAGTTACAACAAGAGGGCGCAAATAAAATGGTAGTCGAAGGATCTACGAGAACATAAAGCAACTGCTCTTACCTGGTAGACGTTGGATATAATCTGCATTGTCGTGTACATAATCCGAAGGCATTAAGAGGAGTTACGGCTTGGGAAAAGGATACACATTGATATTCTCCCTTCTACTGGATTTCTATTCATATATAAGAGTCAAGGGCCAGGCTCACGGCAGCTATGGAACTTGCTCTTTGCCGGCACGGGAGGCCGCGAGGCCTCCGATGAGTTTGTAAGATTTAGCAATCTCTACAAAGCCTCGTCTAAAATTTGTGTCGTCCCAACTCCTAAACTAATCGTGGGGTTATACACGTGTTAATTTCTCTCGAAAGTGATGATCTAAGCTATGACATACATACACTGTTGAGACGTGTATCAACCAACCGATTTTTAGATTCAGATGTCCTTCTAATAAATTATTCGCTAGCTCAGAGCTTTGGTCAACTTTTTGTTTGTGGCTCTGGGCTTCTAATTGCGGGCTACATTGAGAGGAGGTATCCAGCATTACCCGATATGGGGTTCGGGGCAATGACAACGGGGTCTTCGTACCGCAATACCTTTTTCTATGTATGACCGGCATGATCTACAGGATGACTAGCGACGTTGTTTCGATAGGTCGGCTCCATGATAAGATGGAGTGGAGTTTTGCTGTTCGAGACGAATAAAAAAAGGCTTTTTCTTTTTTTTCTTTTTTACAGCACAGATGTGGCTTATACGTATAGATAGTACCGTGTAAATGTTATGAATAATATGAATAACCTCCAAAAATCAAACGCGCATGAATGCCTTGAATACGGCTGATGCGTAAGTTTCAGTATATTCGTCAGCTTTAATATTCTCTTTGACGATGCAGCATATCACAGGTTGAAGATTGTTGGAGAAGTTGGTGACTTGTCTCGGAGAGTCGGCAAAGAAATTGGCGAGAGGCAGAGAACCCGAGGATGCCGGGCTACACCCGGTCGAGCTGAATATTTGATTAAAATCCTTAGAAATCGTGGCTGGAGCCGCATTAAACTGACTGTCCCAATCTTCCTACTGTGTAAACAGGGCCCAGTCGGCAGGTCGGCAAGTTAAATCCTTGGTATTTTCAATTTTTGAGATTGCATGAAACGGATCCAAGAGCTGACGCTGAGACGCATTTATAAATCAATACAAGACGAGGGGAAAAAAGAGATTGATTGATACCTAGCTTTGATGATACTCATTCCCTCGTATGGACAGAGAGGAAAATAGATTAAAGAAAGAAAATCATAGAAACGGGCGTCAGTTCCGTTGAATATGACATAATGCCGTATACCGAAATGGATAAAAATCGCTGTGATTATCGAACCGTAGCGTCCTTCTGTCCTCCTTTTTGGCTCAGGGTCCACTAGCTCAACTATGTATGCGGGACAGTTATGGATCCCAATTACATACTGCATACTGCATATCCACATCGCGTTTTCCGGGCTTATTTTTTTCTTCTTCTCTCTCCGCGTGAGCCACTCTGCCACTGCAAGACACGTCTGCATGCTTAATGCAATAACACAGGAGAAGCGCAGCATTTCTGCAGGATACTTGAGTAAACTTGAGTAAACTAACCCCATTAGGTATGATTTAGAAGTGGTGGATACACTAAAACATACCTAATGTAAGTAAATATTACCTGTCACGTCGAATCGCATTGGCATTAGGAAACAGATTTATCGTTGTTAATGTAAAACAATATTTGAAAATAAGTTTTAAGTCTAACTACCTATGTTTACTATTGTAGCATAGATACTACATACGTATTTGGGTACCGTATGTATTCCAACGACTTATATTTATAACCGACGCTAGACCTTATTAAGGTATTAATATTCCTCTCCATTGACTTATGCGAGACAAGCAAGACAAGGCTCCGGGGGGTCGTGGCTGAGTCGATGCAATTAAGGACGTATCCACTCGCCGTTATCCACGTTTAATCTAGCCAATTATAGGGTCGCATGGTGCCCAACCTCCGTACTCTGTACCTCCGTACAACCTCCGTACTCTGTACCTCCGTACTCTGTATCCACCCACTCAGCTGCCAACTTTGTCGCTTTACACGACAACACAATCTTGCACTCGCATCTTCAACCCACCCCCTATCCCTCTGGTGTCACCAAATACCAATTACAGCGACGACGACGACATCAAACCAGAGGATATTCGCCAAATAATATCTGTTTCGATTTTTCCTTATATCGTCCCCTCCGCGTATCCCTCGCCCGACCAGCAATAATCATCGTCTTAACGTCTTAAGGCAACTAGGTCGTGGGTGAGGGTTTCAGGTGCATTCGTTCGGAATCCCACTCGAACGACGCCCAATCTGCGGATGCGAAATATGCCTACGTTCGTAAACGACGAAAACTCGCCCATTTATTATCAAAACTCCGGCGTCGTCCATCTCAGAGACGATCACGAACCCGATTTCCACAAGCTAACTGATCCTAAAGAAGCCTTTCTTCCAAGGCAGTTGTCTACGGCAATTGACGCGAATGAGAGCTTCGACGACAATTCATCTTCACATTCATCACACAGCTCTGGCCCTCAGGTACGAATGAACGCGGATGGGCTACCCCCTTCCAGCATGACACCTCTGCCCAATGGCAGGTCAGGTAGAGACGTGAATGGCGTGGCCTCGGCTGGCCAAGACTCCAAGTATTATTCAAACATGAAAGGACCTTTGTCTGGAAGGAGCTCGTCGGAGCGCCAACCTACTACTAATGGCATGCCACCGCCTCCTGAAAACCAGCGTAAAAATACGTCCGAATCCCAAATAAAGCGGTCTTCGGTGGAATCTCGCACTTCTTCACAACATCCCATCGAACTACCACGGAGGTCGTCAAATAACGGCGATTTTCAAGGCGCAGACTGTATTTACGGCAATAATATTGGTTCTATATCACAAGAGAATTCGACTTCGAATTATCTGCTACCTAATAACCCTTCATCTTCTAATCTCGATCAAGCTCAACGCACTTCTCCATCGCCCCAGAGATTTTCTTCACCTCCGCACTATCCGCCGACCGGTGCCTCTTCATCGACTTCGGCACTGCAACCACCTCCGACGACTGGTCTAAAACATCGGCACACGCTGGAGGTGCCTAGGGCTCAACCAAGCCGAGGTTCGAGGGATAGTAACGATACGGTATATGCTACTGGTAGGTTTTCTCCTACCGCGGCCGGGTCATCGCAGCGTCGAGGGTCTCTTAATCTGGGAAGACGGAATACACGTTCCCTGCACTCCGATGTGCCTCGCGACGAAGTACTACCAGATGACGACGCGTTGAGGTGGGCTGAAGCATACCGACAAAAACGGGCAAAGAAAAAGAAGCAAGAAGAGGATGATGACAGAGTTCTGGTCGGAACTAAGGTCGACGAGAACCACGCAAATTGGACAACAGCATACAATATGTTAACAGGTATTCGAGTGTCTGTCTCGCGTACAAATGCCAAACTCGATCGCCCCCTGACCGATGCCGACTTTGAAACTAAGCAGAAATCGACGTTCGACATGTATGTCTCCGCCAGAGTTAAGCTTGTGTTCCATATACTAACTAGAGCAGTGCGGGTAATGAGTTGGTCCCCTCGGCAAAATACGACTTTAAGTTTAAGGATTATGCGCCCTGGGTTTTCCGGCATCTTCGTGCGCTCTTTGGGTTGGATCCCGCCGATTACCTGATGTCGCTTACGGGCAAATATATCCTATCCGAACTCGGTTCTCCAGGAAAGAGTGGTAGTTTCTTTTACTTCTCAAGAGACTACAAGTATATCATCAAGACTATCCATCATGGAGAGCATAAATTTCTACGGAAAGTCTTGAAAGATTACTATGAACACGTTACAGAGAACCCGAACACCCTCTTATCCCAGTTCTATGGCTTACACCGCGTCAAAATGCCATACGGGAAAAAGATTCACTTTGTTGTCATGAACAATCTCTTCCCTCCTCACCGTGATATTCACACAACGTTTGACCTCAAGGGTTCGACGGTAGGACGAGACTATCGAGAGGAAGAGCTCGAGAAAAATCCGCGCGCCACATTGAAGGACCTCAACTGGCTTCGACGGAAACGGCATCTCGAGCTCGGAATACAGAAGAAGCAGCTATTTTTGCAGCAGTTGGAGCGTGACGTTCGGCTCCTTCAGAAGCTGAAGATAATGGATTACTCGCTTTTGATAGGCATCCACGACTTGCGAAAGGGAAATGAGGAAAACCTTAGAGACAAGACTCTACAGGTATTTAACCCTGGAGGAGATAACCCTTCGGATGAAAGTTTCGACCCTAGCTCTGTCCTCATGAGGACGCCATCGAAGCTGGAAAATGCACGCAAAGCGAGGGAGTTACGGCAAATGATTAAAGCTGAGCGACCCGTACCCGTAGGCCAAACCAGCAGTAGAATGCCGGACGAGTTAGCTGAGGGGCACACTCGAGGTGGAATGTTCTACAGTGACGATGGTGGTTTACGCGCAACTCACGAGGACAACACTGCAGGTGAAGAAGTTTACTACCTTGGAGTCATCGACTGCTTGACCCATGTGAGTTGCAATACTATCTATATTTATTAGTGCCCTCTTGTATTCACAGCTAACTTTTCGACAGTATGGTGTTATCAAGAAGATAGAGCACTTTTGGAAAGGCCTATCCAGTGATCGTAGCCAAATCTCTGCTCTCCCACCTGAGGAGTATGGCGAGCGGTTCATCAAGTTTATGTCTGGTATCACAATGTCTCCAGAAGAGGCCGCAAGGGATGCGCACGATCGCGAAGCTGCCGCAGCGCTTGCTGCAGCCGAAATGGAGCGCACCAATCAAGAAGCATTACAGGTACCTGGATCCAGTAGTGCGCCGCCTGTGCCGTCGTATTTACCTCCCGCACCGCCAGGTATGAGAAGCCCGAACTCACCCGAGCCAAATCCTACCTTAGAAAAGGCCCTGAAAAAGGCTACTAAGAATGAGGAGGATCTTGCTAAAGAGGAACAAGTCCCGGAACGTAAGATTACAACCGCTGTATCACCAGGGGCGAGATCTAACTCGCATGCTGTTTTACCCGTCGTTGAGGAGACGGCGGAAGCGGGCTCGGTGGGGGAGCGGAGTCGGGGCGATAGCGCTAGTGAAACCCGGCCCTACACACCATCGATAACGGAAAGGCAGGATGGATTTACTACTTTGGGTCCCCATGGTATTGGGGGTAGAGGTCCACCAACACCGCCGAAGTCTAGTTACTTGGAGCCCGAGCCCGGATACGAGGACGAACGAAAAAGGGGTGGCGTAAGTGGTGGGTTCAGGTATCTGAGGAGCAAGCTCAGTCGCGAAAGCCTTGGAAAAGCCTTACCGCCAGTTCCCAGGTAAGAGTCTGATGTCGAGGAATGTTGGGGTGCTGGCGTTTTGGGGATAGGCGCCAAAGGATTACTAACTACATTTACTGGAAACATGAATATCGAAGACCAGCAGCAATTAATATTGAAAGGATGAGGAACCTAATGAGAAATCCGGCTTTGGGTCGATTCGAAGATGAAGGCCCGAAGTAGAAAAGGAATACAAACGAGTCGAGGAACCATCATCAGCCTTGTTGAAGTGATGGCCTATAGACGAAGAAGCCGGAGTAGGTTTTTTCGTGCGATTATCACTGTTTCAGAAGAAGAGAGCTTCAACTGATTAGCCTTTCTACATTTGGCAGACTGCTTTTTTGAGCACGGGAGAGCGTTCCTTCCCCCCTATTCCCTTTGTTTGCTGCTGAGCATATCATTGTGTTTGTACAGAAAGACATGATACCACCATTGCATAAACTGCATGAATCTGACGAGCCTGCTGTTTCAATTCGTCTATTACTTATTTTTTGTCTTCAGGTGTTTTTTTTCCCCGCGTGTTGGGATTCAATATGTATAATACCATAGACCTCGACGGCTTTGGCGCGTTCGTCCACCGTCGCTGGATGCTTAGTATTTCTTTAGAAGGTTTATAGAAATGAAAGGGAGTGTTGTTCCATCTATTAGCAGTTGTGATATGTTTATTGTACTTTAGCTTATGCTTTTTGAGTGGCCGATGTGCTGTTGTTATTTGTCTCCTTTTATTTCCCCTGCTTTATTTAAGGGTGCGGGTAGGAAGTGAGAAAATAACTCTATTAAACCACGAAGACTCGGACCTATCTAACACTAGGCCATTGCTATGGGTTTAAAAGCGCAGCCTGTCTAGAGAAAGTAAGACTTGCGGTAGAAGTTTTTACATCAGGATATGCTTTTACGGTGAGAAATACGACTCAATACGTTCCCCCTCCTCCCCAGATAGTCTCTTTGGTGGCGCCATAGCGACGTATGAAGTCCTAGCCAACCAATACAGTACCCCATCCTAATTTATAAGCTTGTGGACCCTATGACCCTTTCGACTTTGATATCAACGTGATCAGCCAGGGGAAGGCTATCACTATGTTTGTTCCAAAGCTGGCGGAGTGGATATCAGGCAGAGCCGCGTATCTAAATAAAGCGGACTTCCACCAGCCTGGTTTATAGCAAGATTCCCATAGTATCAATTATGAAAGGCCCTTCTATCGAACACAAGTACAACCCAAGAGGGGTCATTACGGAAAACAGCTGTGGGGGACGAGGATTGGGGAGCGTAGCCCGACGAATAAGGGGTAATAGATTTGCAGATAGATACCCCAAATTGATATATCTTACATGAATACTAAACACCATTTTAAGCCTCACGGGAAAATTACGTACTTCAAGTAGTGTGTGCCTCGAATATCTAGAAAAACAGGGACGTGGCGATCATCACAATAACATTCGATAAAACCATGAGGTTAATATCAAAGACTGCCTAGGTAGTTAGGTACCCAAGTTCAACCAATAACCTCAAGATAGCAATTCCTCTCAACATATTTATCCAAATATCGTAGTAGTAGAATCTCCAACTGAAAATATCAATCTCTTTTCCCGATCGGCAAAATTTTCTTCGTCCTCGCCTAACTTTTCAGCCACGCTTTTGCTGTAAAAGATTTTCAGAAATGCATCCCGTGATTCCTTGCTCTCCCAGGTCATTACTGTCAGCGAGTCGAACGGGATATCCGCTAATTTCCCCGAGTGCATGATAGTGGGAAGCAACTCTTCGTTTGGGGTTGTTCTTTCGGGCGGGGTTGTTGAATCAGTATGCCCATGCTCGGATTTTGTATCCCTAGAGATATAGTAACGTGTATGGGTTGAAGGCATCGTTGATCCAAAGAGCGATTTTAAGAGGGGGACGTGGACAGTGTCATAATACATGCGGAATTGGGACGAGGATATACCCTCTTTCCGCTGGAGCAGTACGATTAAGGTATAAGTCATGCTCGTTCCGTCTCAGCTGGTAAGATGCTGGGTTGCGTAAATATTCTATGTTTTGTAGACTAAGGTTCGGTGTTCATAAAGGAGCACTCATCCCTCCCCTTTTATAGTTATGAGGGCTCGGCATTTTATGCCATTTACGTTATGACACGGTAGCATACAGCGCAGGATAAGAACGTTGAACACCGCGTGGCGTTGTGCTTATAGAGAGATCTCCGGAGGTAAAATGGCGCAGGACTACTGCCAATGGCTAGAATTTTCATCATTATATGTTGCTTCTTCTCTTTGGGGTAATAGGTTATCAGCTAATCGCTAGCTGCGAATAACGATGTCACCGAGATCAGTCACTGTCCCGGAGCGATTAAACGGGGATCATCATTATCACGTCATCGGTGGGATTAGGAAACACTTTGCGTTGTGGCACACTCTTCTTACAGCTTTATGCAGATGTACAACTTGCGTCTTGATAAATGAGTGCCTACTTTAGCAAAGGGGCTTAAGCAGCTGCTGGGGGTGTATAGGTGTAGTACTACAAGGTATATTCGCTTATTCGAGTTGTAGCTTCACGAAGATACTGTATTCGTCAAATATAAGCGGCTTAATAATGAGATAATAGTTACCAAGGTTTATAGAGTAGCATTCTAAAGTATTAGTATGACATCTGGTCAATTACTAGGTAAACAATCGCCAAACTTCGAAACTTATACTGGTGTTTAAATCAAATACACCAATGAAATTCACATATTTTAACTTTTGTGATGAAACGTAGGCTATAGAGAAATATTGATGCGCGTATTAAAAAGTAACTTAATGTACATATGTAGTCAGGATCAAGGTGACATGGCTTCCATACTCAGGTAGGTATGATATAATTACCTCCTAGGGATATTCCGAAAGGAACCTGCGGCTATATCGAAAGATTTAAGGATTTAGTCTATTGCCACGTTGCACGAGCGGCTAAGGATCATGAATACAAGAAAGGAGAGTTTCTATTAAAGGGGTTTTATTCTCTCTATGATACTTAAATTAACTACTGGCGGTACTCTAAGGTCAGCTAGGTAAAAGGCTTCCTTATATAGGTATCTAGACTATATCGTCAGTACTAGTACTACGAAACTCTTGAAATACTTAGACGCTTTGCATCTAAGATACTAGGAGGTGCGTAGGGTTTCAGGGGTATCACGTGATCTCCTTCCCGCATGACCTAGGCTATTATTAACCCTCTATCCGTGCATCAAGCCCCCTATTTATGCCTTAGGCTTAGTTTGTAACAGAGAACAGGATAGATCGACATAAAGTTGTAAAGGTGCAAGTCCACCAGGAGCTGAAAGGTATCACGTGATATAATAACCCGATGCCCCCTTTTTGTATATTCCTTCTTAACCGTATGGCTCGAACCTTACATTGCTGTTGTTTTCTTTCCTCCTGGCTAGTAAATTCAGATACTTGGGATACTATTTCACGATACGGTAACCATGGTTATTAGTTCGTGCGACTTCACTATCTTCAGTTTCGTGACGATTGTCTTTCCTCTCTTACTTCTAGCAAGTCATTGCTACTATAGTTATCGTCATCATAGTTCACCCATTAATTCATTTTACGCCCACTATCACTTACCATAATTACTTCATTCCCTTTGCGAGAACATGAATTAGGTAGAGGAGTTCTCGATAGAATTATACCACCAGTTTGTTACTTACGAAATTACTTGTAGAGCCTAAAAATATTTATGAGCATACGAACTTTTTCATTTGGGAAACATCTGGATTACAGAAGATCTTGACTCAATACGAATCCAGTCATCTGTTTATACTCGGTCTTCCGTAATCACAATCTATTTAGTGTATAAGACTCTCAAACCCTTCCTAATCGATCCGTGGCGATGTGTGAGCCTGTCAGTAGAACCATGTACGTTCAGGAAAACTCGACGTCAAAGTAAACCGGCGTATTATCTCGTTAAGCGGAACCGTATCTAAATCGATCACATATTTTTTAGGATTGTAGTTCCTAGACGCATGAATGAAGAACTCCACAAGGTTGGCTGTGCGTCGGGGACCGTCTTCCTCCAAGTGGTCGTGGGCGAGACAGTGGTCGCTTAGATGGGCATAAACAAGGGAGAAGAACTCTCGCACTTCGCTCTTCTTGAGTGGACCATCTTTGAACTTGGGATATAATTGTTCACACGTTGCAAAGATGCGGTATAAATTAGTCGCTATAGTTAGCCGCGGCGTAGTCTGCCATGTTCCTCCAGAGAGAAGCACTGTGAAAATATGTGTTAGAGTAGGGCTCTTGGCCCAGGTTCAGAACTAGCAAGCAGCCAAGGTAGCTAACACATACAGGCATTGAAAGCAACCAAGTCACAGTGATCCAAAGACCATACGCTGCGAAAGTCCATCGTAGGAAACCAGGTATATGCTTTCTCATTCGTTTTAGGTTGGGATTCGTCAGAGAGCGAATGGATGAAATAGGGGGTAGGCATTTCGTAATTAGAATCCATTTTGATCTGCTGTTGCCTGGCTGAGAGCTAGAGAGATGTTGAAGAGGCCTCGGAAATTATCGATATGAGAACTCGGCAAACGTCCACATTCCCGGCTCAGTTGGGTGTGAGAGCAACTTAGTTAGGGGGATAATGAAGACTATTAATATACTTTGAAAGTATGGCAAGTGTTTTGTACTTAATAGAGGGTGAGTTGGCAATGAAAAACGAGTAGAGAAACAGGGCTGTGTTATGTTAGACCTAGGACAACAACATTTAAACCCGATGTACATTGTAGTGCGGGACGGGATTTTGATATCACCCGAATGTGCACAAATGAATGCATTTAGGAAGAAAGTCAGGATGATTATTCTTATGAATGTATGAATTATTAGCATATATTCCGAGCTGCGCCGATTAAATTTGTACTTAGCGCACATTCGCTCACATTCACATATTATCCAGGGTAGCCTTCCAAATTATCTAGCTTCTTCATACTGGCTTAAATGTCGTTACACAAACCATCCCGATTTATTGTTATCCACGTATGTACTACGGAGGTATAAATCACAATTGTACTGTTTTGATTATATTGTACTAAGCTTGAAAATCAGATAGCACTGTTAGAACACCTGTATGATACTCCTAGGTTGCAAATAACCTTTTTCCACTTTATGTTCCGGAGCTGGCGTGTGATCTACATGATATAATAGATAGGACGAAGCCTCCTTGAATAAATTTATCGAAAACTGCCCAGTATTTTAATGTGACCCCGTACTGACCGAGAGCTAACGTTCTGTATGCCTTAGGTACCTCCTAGATAGTACCCAAGGCTTTGATATGAACTAAGGCAGATTTCTCCTGTGCCGTTCTTCGTAGCCATATAGAAGGTTACGCTTCTCCTCTCTTACTTACAGCCTCTCGAAAAGATACTTGTGACATATCTCGAGAGGCCAAACGACCCGTCGCAGCGTTTCTCGCCTCAAGTCCTCAGGCGGGGTGACGCGACACCCATCGAGACACCATCCAACTGCCTCGTCCTTCACCTTACTGCTCCGCTGCCGGGTGGCGGCAGCACCAAATGCATACTCTTGTATCCCAATAAGCCTAGTAATTCTATACGCCTTTTTGCAACACTCATTCCATGCCGACATAATTGCCTTGAAGAATGGATCTGCGTTTACCCAGAAATTGCATATATCCCAAATATTGGTTAGTACCTGCTACTCACATTCTGTTTAAACACCTATTACGTCCAACAATTTTCCCAGCCGAGTATTTGAGCTGCTTAAGCTTCCCTGAGTACTTCCATAATATTGCGGAACTTTTGAATATGATGTATGAATAGATCATATTTTGCCTTGCCTAGTTGACCTTCTACCCAGTCCGCAACTGTCCCGTCTTAGCTGTGATGAGTGGTTTGAGCACTGGTTGCTATTCCCTCGATCCAGATATGCCTGCGTTTTTTGTGACGAGCATATTGGCAACAGGTATATCACGGAATTGTGTATTAGTGCCGAAATGGATTAAAAAGGACCCTGTAGTCAAACTCCCTTGGCTGATCGGAGGACGTCAAACTTCGGAGTTGCGATAATTAATAATTAACGTGCAGGCATTCTTGGACCGGCACCGTTACGACAACTTGGGGTTAAGTATATCCGGGGACGTGGGGGACAAGGGGAGAATGGATATGGAATCGGCATCGGCCCCTCCTTGTGGGGTTTACATAAGTTCTGTTCGCGTGCGTCGACTAATCAGACACCGTGGTCGTGCCGAGGTAGGTACAATACCTTAGGTAGACTTGGGGGTTACATTCTTAAAAGGTTACATTCTTAAAGTCTAAAGATTCAATTAATGTCATGATCAGAAGCCGCGCCTACCGGGAAAGGCAAGAACATTAGTAACTGACTTACGGATTACACATCCAAATATACAGGAAAGGACATCCGAGTCCTCCAAGCTTCCAACCGCGGCAATAGCCCGTAAAACTTGTACAACTCGGGAGACACAAGGCCCGAACTGATGCTTTTTACTTACTTTATTCTTACTCACACCACTTTATCCCCTGTCTAGTGAGAGTAGCATATGCATTACGCTGAGTATTGCATTGAAAGTGGGAAAAGTATACTCGCTGTCTTAAATCTAAGTGGCTCACCTAGGTTTATCACATCTGCGTGTGAATGTGCCTATGACATCATCTAACATTTCTGACGGTCTTGACTTTTTGTTACTTGTATGCCATATCCACTTATATCCACCTATACCCGCCTTGTTCCTACCAGACGTAGTCTTGTTTAAGAATATATAAGAGTCGGGATAACCCTGATAGCGTTTCTACTTCTCCTTTAACCCCATACTATTATTCAGAGCTTCCCGGCCCTCTATACTCTTACACACTTACACTATTCCGATATACCAGCACCCCGTTCAAACATCCAACATATTACACCATAAACATGCCTCAGCCAATCCCCAAGTCGGACAGCTTAATCGACCTTTTCAACCTCAAGGGCAAGGTCATCGTTATCACCGGTGCCTCTGGTCCTCGGGGAATGGGCATCGAGGCCGCTCGTGGCTGCGCTGAGATGGGTGCTGAACTTGCTATCACATACTCCTCGCGAAAAGAGGGTGCCGACAAGAACGTGGAGGAGTTAACTAAGGCCTATGGCGTCAAAGTCAAGGCTTACAAGTGCGACATATCTGAGTTCGCCAACTGCGAGCAGCTCGTCCGCGACGTCGTGAAGGACTTCGGCCACATCGACGGCTTTATCGCCAATGCTGGGGCTACTGCTGATGGCGGCGTCATTGATGCTTCGAGAGAGGATTGGGACAAGGTCATTCAGATCGACCTGAACGGCACCGCATACTGCGCCAAGGCCGTCGGTCCCCACTTCAAGAAGCAGGGCCACGGCTCATTCATCATCACCGCCTCCATGTCCGGCCACATTGCCAACTTCCCGCAGGAGCAGACCTCCTACAACGTCGCCAAGGCCGGCTGCATCCATATGGCCCGATCCCTGGCTAACGAATGGCGCGACTTCGCTCGGGTCAACTCCATCTCGCCCGGATACATCGATACCGGCCTGTCGGACTTCATCGAGAAGAAGACGCAGGACTTATGGTACTCCATGGTACCTATGGGCCGTCCTGGCCTGGCGAAGGAGTTGAAGGCGGCCTATGTGTACTTGATTAGCGACGCCAGCACGTACACGACCGGCGCTGATATTGTTATTGATGGCGGATACACTTGCAGATAGATGTGAGAGTGTCATATTCCTAGATAGATTGATACCTTGGGCATAGACGAGGTAGACGAGGCGTCCGGAGTCGATCAATCATATCATTTATTACCTTTTATAGAAGATAGAAAAATAACAGATATTAATTCTGTGATGCTCTTCAATTGCCCTGATAATTGTATATCTTTATAACCTTGGGAATATTTTCTCTGGTATTTTACGTAGACGTAGGTGAAGGACATCCCTTTTTTATACTTTTGAGGTGCAATAGTTGCGCCTAAGAACCGCCACTGGCGGGTTGGTGAGTTGAGACCGGTTAGGCTGGCGCTGCTAAGGTTCTGGACGAGGCACCTAGGACAAGGGATATGCTGCCGAGGGGCTTCCGTTTTCCGACCTGTCCGAGGAGCCCAGTACGCACTGCCGGGAATTTCGACTCGGTCAAAAGTATCAATGAAATAGACAGATCACACGGCACAACGAAGCATCAATATACCCATACCTCTTCAGCCTCGGCGAGCGTGGGAGGCAGATCACGGTCCCGAACCGTCATAGACCGTCATATTCTTCGAGTACGCGACCCAAACGCCTTGATAGATCCGGCGGGTCTGCTTCGTCCTTTTCGTATCGTCACCGAGATGAAACAGGAATTATATACTAATAAGATGCCCCAGTCAGACCTTTGTGACACTTACACTATGTATTCGAATGAACGTTAGTTAATATACGTAAGGGGTGCTAGCCCTATGGAAGGCTTACGGACTTAGCATCTATTTAAATTAGTTACACGGCGTTATCGCCGAGAATATCGGTGATTGGGACACCCCTGGTAAAATCGATGCCACACCCCCTTGCCCCCCCATCTTAATATTGGAGAGAGCTTGTCTTTTTTTCCTGCAGGTTCAAAGTTTCTCGAGGGGCTCAAATACGTAGGTAGCTTAGGAGGTAGGTAGACACTGCATTCTACAACTCATACTTGGGGGGGGGTTAGGTAACTTTCGTCATCGTGGGGATCGGCCTACGTAGCCAAGAAATGATATCTGATTTACACTACACGCTTTACTTTTTGTTTCGGTGAAAGATACCGAGCTTTACTTGGCTGCTTGGACCTCTTTCGTATGTAGAAGTACAACCCCCACTCCTGACGTTTATGTATCTTATCCGATCCTTCAGGTCGTCTTGGCGAGATACAGGTGCTTTTGCGTGGGCCTAAAATCCTGTCGGCTCTTCCCGCTGGTCCGGGCTACCACTTGTGTCATAATCCACGCGTCGACATATGTATCTTGTCGTTACTATAGGTATATGTAGAAGGCTCCGTTTGCCATCAATTGGTTGCATCCGCATCCCATTGACGGTTATGGTTCACGGGTGGTCTAATGGGAACCCTGGGTTCACGTGAGAGCTGGTCCTTTGATGGAACCTTCATTTCCAATATTATCTTACACCTGGTTCTCCGACACCATGTGCAGTTTCGCCTGCTTACCTGCTTAATAATTCCGGGTCGTAAGTTATCAGCAGGCTGGGGTCGCGATGCAGTTCAGCTTGCTGGGGAGTATGCAAAGTGATAGGCCCGAATCAAGGGTCCGGGAAGCTCAAGAATGGGAAAGAGTAGCATTTTCTTTTAATTCTAGATAGTTATATACTTACCTGGGTATGTATGTATTCCATACTACTTCCTTTTCTTGTTACTCTACTCTATCACACGTTATGGGATACGATACCTCCATAGCTTTTTGAGCAGTGTAGACTCTCGCCGTCAAATACTCGCGAGTAGCATGAGATAACGAGGAGATAGCTTATCTCTAGCTCAGACGCTGTGGATTAGACGAGACTGACGTAAAACAAGACTAACTCCTAGTCCGCAAGAAGCGATTCCGGTGGAGCTGAACGGGTTTTTTTTTGGTTTTAAAGCTATCGCCACAAGTCCGATCCGATATACCTCCCCTCGAGACTCGATCAATTCGTCCGGCTTTCCTCTGGACCGGACCGGCTGGGTATTATTATTATTTCAGCCCTAAGTTTACGACCCTACCGAAATCGCCGTTTTTTATTGCTCGATGGCAGACGACATTCCGAACATGTCCGACTCGAATATTAAGGCGCAAGACGGCGTGGCCGAGGCCGCGACGGATCCGAATTTCGGCGTAGATGAGAAGAGACTTATGCGCAAGCTTGATTTATACATAATACCTCTTGTTATGCTCCTTTGTAAGTAGTATAACTAATGCTCTTTTTTAAACCTTCTGTCCTTAAGTCTCTCTGGGGTATTGTTATTTGCTAGTTATTGTGAAATTAATAGTTAACTAATGTCAAATTGTGTAGATACATTTAGTTTCTTGGACCGGTATATACTCCGCCAATCATTCATCTAACTTCGGGATTGGGTTTTAACTAGCTCTAGTGTAAACATCGGTAATGCACGTCTTTACCGTATGGAGGAAGATCTTGGGTTGGTAGGGAATCAGTTCCAAGTAGCTGTCTCTATCTTCTTCGTCACGTGTTAGTCATCCCTTCTTTAAAGCGAAAGCTATAGCATCTTGAGATGTGGAGGGCTCTTATTAGTTCGTTCAGCTCTAACTTTTCAAGGCTCGTAGATCTCTTCTTTGAAGTGCCTTCAAATTTGGTACTAAAACCCTTGACGCCTTCTCGATATATCGCCTTCATCGCTTTCGGCTGGGGAATTATTGCGACGTGTACGGGGTTTGTTCACAGCTATGGCGCACTTATTGCCGTGCGTGTGATTCTCGGTGTTGTCGAGGCTGGGCTCTTCCCGGGTTTAAATGTTTATCTGACCTTCTTCTACACGAAACAAGAGCTCGCTCTTCGTGTCGGCTACCTCTTCGTCAGCGCCGCTATTGCGGGTGCTCTGGGCGGATTGTTAGCTTATGGCATTGGCCAGATGGATGGAATTTCTGGGTACAGCGGGTGGAGATGGATCTTTATCATCGAGGGCCTCCCGAGCATCGTCTTAGGCGTCGTTGCCTTCTTCTTCCTCCCCAACGATATCGACCATGCCTACTTCTTGACCCCCGAGGAGAAGAAACTAGCCAACGAGCGGCACCTTCGCCACTACGGGTTCACCAAAAGCGCACAAAAGTTTAGTAAGAACGACATGTTGGCTGCGTTTAAGGACTGGAAGGTTTGGATGTTCTGCGTTGCGCAGTTTGGCGTAGACACTTTGTTATACGGTAAGATGCATAGTCCTGGAATTAATCAATTTTAGGAAAATCAACCTAACACTTTTAATCTAGGCTACTCTACGTTCTTGCCAACGATTATCCGAGGTTTAGGACAGTGGTCGACCGCGGAGATTCAGTTGCTCACCATTCCGTGTTATTTCGTTGGCGCTGTGACTTATATGGGAATCGCAATTTTGTCGGATCGAATGCAGATGCGCGGCCTCTTCACTGTGGCTTTTGGTGCTGTTAGTGTGGTTGGATATGGTGTACTGCTTTCAGACTCATCAGCTGGCGTACATTATTTTGGGTATGTCTGGCTATCGATTCAGCTCTTGGTGATATAACTAACAATATTCAAGCTGTTTCCTAGTTGCCACTGGACTTTATGTTACCGTTGGCTTACCACTGGCTTGGGTTAGTTCTCAGTTTTGATTCGGCTTATATTTCAGGTTGCTAACAACTTGAATCTAGCTACCAAGCAATACGCCGCGATATGGCAAGCGCACAACAGCCAATGGCATGCAACTCACCTGGGGTAATGCTGCTGGCATCATGTCATCATTCATCTAGTAAGTCTAATTACATTCAGCATATTAACGTTACTCAGTGCTTAACAATTCTCTAGTCCTAGTGCCGATGGACCGCGCTACATCGTGGGCAATGCCGTCTCTTTATCTTTAGTAGGAATGGCCGCTTGCCTTTACGGGTTCTTGTGGTATTGGTTCGCTAGAGAGAACAAGAAGCGTGGCGAGGGACCTCTTACGGCGGCACATGAGAACTTATCTGAAGATGAACTCGCAGAACTAGGTGATGAAAGTCCGAGATATAAGTATACTATTTGAGATAATTTACATAGATGAAAATATAATCTGAGTAGTTGGATTCGAAATTGAGAAATATTCTTATAAGTGGCTTTGGAGTTATCACTTGATTCTTGAGATGCTTAAAATAGGTATAGTTAATGTTCATATGTACTTCGTTAGGTAGAATGCATCCTATTGCTGGCCCCACATTCGAAGATGAGCGCTGGTTAATGCAAATACTTGCGAGAAGCATACAAACTATGGAAACAACTCAAACTCTAGTGTATTAAACAGTTCAATTTAAACTTTAGGTACATGTACCTAATGTGCATGTACGGAATATACAAGTACAAAATTTGCTACAAATAGGTATAAGAGGCAGGCACCGACCGCCTTAGGTACTCTGGTTTTAAGAGCTACCCCACTTTTCGCGATTAGAAGGCGCGTCAAGCTTCAGTTAATTGCTTTAGGGCGCGTCAGTTTCGCATTTCTCGTGACATCACCCACTCCAATCTTTCTCACCACTTCATCTTCTTCCACGTATAACAAGATCTCTACCTATATACCTTCGTTTCTTCTTAATTTCCAATTGTACTTACTACTATTCACACTGGGCTGCTTCTGAAATACCTTCACCATGGGTATTAAAGGCCTATTCCCCATCATCAAAGATGAGGCTCCTGCCGCCATTAAAGAGGGTGACATCAAAAGTCAATTCGGTCGCAAAGTTGCTATAGTGAGTGCTTCTCAAGACCAAGTGTCTAGCTATTTGCATGCTAATCTTAAGATGACAGGATGCGTATGCGTCACTTCATTTTCATCTAATACGGGAAGCGGAAACTAATTCACAACTAGTTCTATGAGCATATACAGCTTCCTGATCGCAGTCCGCTCCGACGGCCAGCAGCTAACAAACGAGTCGGGCGATACCACCTCCCACCTCATGGGCATGTTCTATCGAACTCTACGAATGGTCGATAACGGCATCAAACCTCTCTATGTATTCGATGGCGCACCCCCCAAACTAAAATCGGGTGAACTTGCTCGCCGTTTCCAGCGTAAGGCCGAGGCTAAAGAGGGGCTCGAAGAGGCCAAGGAAACTGGTACAGCCGAAGATGTGGAAAAGTTTTCTCGCCGAACAGTCAAAGTCACCAAGGAGCACAATGCCGAGTGCCAGCAGTTGTTGAAGTTCATGGGTATACCCTACATTATTGCGCCAACCGAAGCCGAAGCACAGTGCGCCGCCCTTGCTAGAGCTGGGAAGGTTTATGCAGCAGCCAGCGAGGATATGGATACGCTATGCTTTGATAGCCCAGTCTTGCTACGTCACTTAACCTTCAGTGAAACGAGAAAAGAGCCGATCCAGGAAATTCACGTTGATAAGGTCCTCGAGGGATTGAATATGGATCGCAAACAAGTCAGTCAAACCTTTCCTCGGATCACATCTACACGTCATGCAAAGTACTAATCTAAACAGTTCGTCGATCTCTGCATTTTACTTGGCTGTGACTATCTCGATCCTATTCCCAAGGTTGGACCTAGCACTGCTTTGAAGCTGATACGCCAGTACGGTACACTCGAGAAAGTGGTTGAATATATCAAGAGTGACTCCAAGTATACACTACCTGAAGATTGGCCCTTTGAGGATGCGCGAGCTTTGTTCTTTGAGCCAGACGTTCGCAAGGCAGATGACCCCCTTTGCGACTTCAAATGGGATAAGCCGGATATTGAAGGATTGGTCAAGTTTCTGGTGACCGACAAGGGTTTTAACGAAGACAGAGTCCGCGCAGGCGGCGCACGATTAGAAAAAGCTACCAAGAGTTCGCAACAGGCTCGCCTAGAGGGCTTTTTCAAGGTAATCCCCAAAACAGATGAGGAAAAGGCCGTGCACAAGCGAAAACTCGAGGAGCAGAACGAAGCTAAAAAGAAGAAGCTGAAGGAAGAAAAGAAAGAGAAGGCTAAAGCTAAGGCGAAGCCTCGCGGAGGTGCTTAGTGATTTAGTCACATTGGGACTATAGTAAACGCACTATCTTCGGAGCTGGTTCAATCGAGTAATTTGTGTTTATCATCTGGGTGGGGATTGTGCTTCAAAACTGGCGTCGTTGGCTTTGCAGGCTTTGCAAAAACCGGAGTTTACGGTAATGAGCGGGCGAGAGTTGATACCAATAGCTATAAAAATACTGGTGCTTCTAGGACTTGCTAATGAGGAATGTTAAGTACTAATAGTATTTCAATGAAGCTAAATGAAATGATCATTGCTCTCAATTGGCTCTGTTGTCTTTACGATTACGGTAATCGGACGAATCTGTTGTGGATCGCTAACCTATGTGGATTCCGGTCGGGTCCGGAAGTAAAAGTGGAACATCGGGATCTGACCGGTATTACCTGAGTTGACTTGCTGGTACTCGGATTCTTATGACATAACCCTTGCGCCATCCGTCAAGTCTTTCCTAGATCAGTGCTCGCAACTACGACTAGAAGGTGAAGAAAGCTTTCATATAGAGTGAAGGCACCCTTGGTTACAATGGACATGAATGGAATTACATAGTACGCCGGGGTTGATCGGGTGGCCCAGGCGCCCATAAGTCTTGCCGTGATTACCTATTACTCCCTAACAATAATATCCCTGAAAAGGACTACATTTGAAGACAAGGTTATAATATAGCGAAGTATTTTGTAAGAATATAAAAAAAAAGAAATATTTATAGATTACATAAATCAATCAGTTTATGAAAGTGAATTAATTTGACCATGTAAACGACACTTTCAATGTGGCTTGACGCAAACAGCAAAGCTAACAACATGCTGGCCCACTTATGAAGAAGCGTTGGATTTAATTGGCTAATCCTTCTAATTTACTTATTCTGGTGCACGTTCATTTCTTCATCGTGTCCATACGCGGCTGTTTCGCAAACGGCAAAGATGTCTGAGATGGCCTCATTCCAGTGTGATACTCCTAGTTAGCGCGATGTTCAATACTATCTTAGCCCCCTTCCTTGGTTCCTGTACTTTGCGGCTCGTTTTACATAGTCTTATTTCCACAGGTCCAACTTACGGTAGTTGTTGCTAGGCTCTATCATTAGGCCTTTGTAACTTCCCGTACTGGCAAACTTATCAGAAAATCTACCATATACTATGTATTAGACATGTATAGCGGCTACTGTAATGTTTAACCATTCTGCTAATTATTCCTATTCAGCAGAATTACATGCAGACCTATCCCCCACTTCCGGCACTAATACCTTCGTCCACTCCTTTCCCTTCGGTACAATTTCATTTACACCGTCACCCGGTATAATGACATTGTAAATGGATTCCGTTCGATACTTAAGGTTACGCATTGCGCTGGTAGGGTGCGGACTCTACGGGTTAGGACAAGAATGGATATACACGAGCAGGACCTTTTCAGATGGCAGTGCTCCGCAGTTCCTGACCAGCCCGTTGATTTAATTTCAACACCTAGCTCAAGTCGTGATAAAATACTATTTGAGCCCCAGACTCCACCTTCATACCATGCGGTTATCTCAAGCATCGAGGAGGACGACACAAATGACTTGAGAGACGACCCGTCTAACACGCACAATCATGGATTCGGATCAGATAGAGTCGATAATACCTTTTCATGCCAACAATTGCATGCTGGTGCTACGAGGTTAGATACATCCTCTAGCGAACTGGAGGCAAATCCTTACGAAGGCTGGGAAACGGCTCCGGAATTACCGATTACAAATACGCCCAAAGAGAGACCCATTACTATAGAAATTCCTCAGTCAACCCTGACTCAACCAAAATCTCTCTTCCAAGGTTTCATTCCACCTACCACCCAGGTTGATGAAGCAGAAGCATTGTCGATACTATCTGAAACTATAAAATCTCAACAGTCTCTTGACGACTACGTCGAGTTCGATCTGCATGATTTTTGCATATACCTTAACTCCGAGCTCTACCCTTATGAGCTGAGGTCACTGCAACATCTCGCTACTCGCCAGTTTTCTGATTATTTCTGTTTCGATGGAGTCCTTGGATGTGGCGAACAACGTTTTTTTCTTAAGAGGATACCTTTCCAGCAACTCCCAATTGGGAATTATGGGATCGAGGAACATACCGTGGGCGACCAAATCTGGATACGGTCGGAACTTAATGAAAAGAGGAACCACGAAGTTTATTACAAGTTGAGATCCCCGTCAAGCGAGTACATAAGGTTCCACGAGCCATTCCTCTGGATCGTTGACCTTACCAAGCATGTGCTTGACTATTGCGACTACTCGAAGGAGAACGGCCGTAGGGTTGTTTTGTATGACTTCAAATCGAACTTCAGCGTATGGGCTCTACGGAATCATGGGAAATCGGCAACGTTTAAACGATGGCATTCCGCTAACCGGAGTAGCGACTTCCGGGGAGCCATTATCGCCAATGTGGAATTTATCTGGAAAGAAGCCCATGGTTTAGATTCTAAAACAGTTTTGTGGCATGGGTTTTGGGATGAGATCAAAACATTAAACCGGTATAAGCCGAATCTCAAGATAGGTCAAGCAATATCCGACGATAGTAATATGGTACGCTGGGGACCTTTAAAGCCGAGAAAAAACGGCCCAGTATCCCCGACAATAGTGACACCGTATATCCATGATCTTTTTTCTCATATGCTATTTGGGAACGTTCTGAAACAAGTAAGCCCGTCGATTTCGATCGAGAAAAAGCGAGCAGCCTTCGTGCAGACCAGTCGTCCAAACGAGAAGACGTGTCCACCTGCGGTCAAGCGGAAAGCCTATGATCATGAATCATCTATTGCTTCGATTATAGAGGGAGATGTTATTTCTACCAGGCCAGATGACGAGAGCACTGATACAGAATGGAAACAACAAAAATCAAAACATTGCGAGGGGGAGCATTTGTGGTTTGGTCTGGTGCAGAAAATCCACAAATCGCCTAAAGGGAGGCGTTCTTTCGATGTCATATGGTTGTATCAACCGATCGACACTCCCTGCGGCATCATGAAGTATCCCTGGAATAATGAGCTCTTCTTGTCGAACAATTGCACCTGCCATCATGGTACAGCAAGAGTACAAGCAGATCAGATTCTCTCCACGCATGACGTCGAATGGTTTGGGAATCCCTCCACGACGGCGGAGTTCTTCGTTCGTCAAACCTATCTCTCTGATGATTGCCGGTGGACTACTCTGAAGAGAGAACACCTTACGTGTGAGGAGGACAGGTTTCATAAGAAGACATCTTACAACGTCGGAGATGCAGTCCTCGTTGAAACTGACCCGAAAGCGTTGCAGCTAGAGACATTCATCGTGGAAGGATTCTTCGACGAGGGCAATAAGCATTACGTTAGATTAAGGAAGCTTTTACGGAGGAGAGATGTTGATAAAATAGCTTCCAACTCGCCCCCTAATGAACTCGTCTACACAAACCAATTTGTGGAGATTTCTTCTCGCAGGATCTTTCGACATTGTCTGGTCAGAGCATTTCGGCCGGAGGAAAATATACCTAGGCCCTATGATTTCAATGGAACCGGCAACCTCTTCTTTATAACACACCAAGAAGTCGAGACCGAAGAGGGCCAATCGGCCTATGTTCCCCTCGATATGAACCTGGTGCACGGTCTACGGCTAGGGTTCGACCCCTCTGAAGGGCATAGATCACAGAAACTCCAAGGGCTTGATCTGTTCTGCGGCGGCGGGAATTTCGGGCGCGGCCTGGAAGACGGCGGCGCTATTGAGATGCGCTGGGTTAACGACATCTGGCACGAGGCTATCCATACATATATGGCGAATTGCAAGACAGACACGTGCACCCCCTTCTTGGGGTCTGTTGATGACCTTTTACTTCAAGCTATGCAGGGTAACAATAGCAAAGTGCCCCAACCTGGAGACGTCCAGTTCCTTTCAGCCGGGTCGCCTTGCCCGGGCTTCTCTATATTAACCCCCGACAGGACCACGGATGACCAGCGAAAGAACCAGTCGCTTGTCGCGTCTTTCGCATCGTATGTCGACTTGTACCGCCCGTACTACGGAATCCTGGAGAACGTACCGCAGATGGTAAACTCGAGAAATTTCCGTGATACGTGCGTCTTCTCCCAACTTGTCTGCGCGCTCGTCGGCTTGGGCTATCAGGTTCAAGTTATGTTCCTAGACGCGTGGTCGTTTGGTGCGCCGCAGTCTCGCAGTCGGGTATTTCTCGTCTTCAGCGCCCCTGGCTTCCGAATGCCTAAAGTCCCGGCGCCGTCGCATTCGCATCCGCCTGGTACGCGTCTAACGAAGCTTGGCGAAATGTCTTGCGGGCGACCCTTTGATAGGAGGGTACTCTTGTCGACCCCGTTTAGATACGTGAGTGCTAGGGAGTCCATAGCAGACTTGCCCGATATTCGGGACGCAAAACCGGATTTCTGTGTCGGCTTTCCAGATCATCGACTTTCCATTGGCTTTACACCTCCTATGAGGAAACAGCTATCCCTTATTCCTATCCACCCGTGGGGCATGAACTTCAGCAAAGCTTGGTACGGTCGACCCGATATACCTCCCGTGCTGAGCGAGTCGGACCGCCATCACCTATATCCTCCTATGCCTGCGGACAGGGTACTGAGGCCGTCCAGGGGCTGGGGTCGTATTCATCCAAACGGCTTATTTGGTACTATCGCTACGAGATGTCCACCGACGGATGCTCGCATAGGCGCTATCAATCACTGGGAACAAAGCCGCCCGCTGACCATTCTGGAAATCAGACGTGCGCAGGGATTTCCCGACGACGACTTGATTGTTGGTCCGCCGGTTACTCAATGGCGTATTGTCGGCAACAGCGTCGCGCGGCAGGTATCAGTAGCTCTTGGCCTCGCCGTCCGAGAGGCCTGGTACGGAACCCTCTTCGACGAGGCGCATGTTCCGCAGACTGGACTGGGCTTGGTTCCAGGGGGGTCGCTGTCTGTGACCCAGGATATACCGTCCGGCAACTTCGTCGTAGTCGAGAACGGTTTAGAGGAAATCAAGGAAGCCGAGATAGACTCACCAGGCTCCACTATGCCCTCTGAGGATCTTCTTCAGACGTCTGTTTCTCTTCAGAATTCTCTCCCGCTGACTCCTATAACGATGGGGTCGGTTGAATTCTCTGATAGTGAAGGAAGTAGTCGTAAGAGACCGTCGCTACCTGTTGAGGTTCTGGCTAAGAGACAGCGGCTATACACTGGCTATAGGGAGGTGATGGAGAAATCTCTCGCAATTGAGTATTTAGAATAATGTTAGTATCTTTGCTCATTGTCATTAGGCTTGAGATATGTTGAAATGAGTGGTAAGGGGGTGGAATATATATAAGAAGGGCCAATTCCCCATCCATACAGTTGTGATACCAGGTCAATAAACACTATACAGCTCATATACCCTATTTTATCTAATATGAAAAGTATTGAACAAAATACCCTAACTTCAATCCCCAATTTACACATTCGGAAGTCCTAACTCGGCCATATTACTTCAAAGACACGTTGTTTTATGATATCTCGAGGTGCATCCCTATTTCAAGCTATCATGTAAATTCAAACTTAAGGGTGTTGAAACAATTCTACTGGATTGTAAAATTGACATGTTGACTATTATACACGTGTTAGCTCCATTAGACAAGAAAAAAAAAGCATATGAATAGTTGATCTTACGTTTTGTGCCCGTGATACTCTGCTTCGTGTATATTTGCGAACTTTTCAAAGCAACCATTGCAGTCGCAGGTATATTCCTTATCCGATGATGCTGGCTCCCTACACTATAGTTAACTATTTTGCCGGACTTTTGATCAGCAAAGTAAGACTTTACGAGTTTTCGTATATCGACGGGTAGGATATCGGTTCTTCGCTATCCAATGCATATTTCGGACTGAAAGAATACGTAAACTCGTCATTGTCGATTTCGCTTTGCTCGGAAACGGTCCTGTGGGTTCTTTTTAAGGCCTCTAGAAAGTGTCGTCTTTCTAGTCCTGGCCTCTGAGAACCTTCTGCTGCCCCGGTATTGAGTTGGTTATCTTTCTCTTTCTCTTCAGCCGTGAAGATAATGGCGGCTTGTACGCAAAACGACTGCAGATCGGAGCCCGAAAATCCTGCCGTCATTTTCGTTAAGGTTTCAATATCTATATCGAAGTGTAGTTCCGTATTCTTAAGGATGTTACGAAGGATTTGCCTTCTTTGATCTTCGGACGGCAGTTTGAACTGGATCCTCTGGGGAAGTCTCCTGAGGAATGCTTCGTCAAGATCCATAGGTCTATTGGTTGCAACTAGAACGAATGGGCTGCTCTTGTCCGTAGCAAGTCCATCCATCTCCTGTAAAAATTGGTTAATGGAGGACCTTTCATATTGTGCATCATTAGAGGATCTCTTGGAGAATATTGCATCTGCCTCGTCGATAAATAGGATACAAGGCGCCAACTTGGAACAGAGGGAGAATGCTGCTCTGATGTATTTTTCGGTCTCCCCAACCCACTTTGACTGGATTGTAGCAGCTGTTATTGCCATCATCTGCATGCCCATTTCTTTGGCAAGGGCACGGGTCAGATGTGTTTTACCAGTTCCAGGTGGGCCATAGAGTAGTGCGCCGGTGATCCTCATCCTTTCGAAAAGTGATTCGGAGATACCCTTAGCACGAAAGTTGGATAATGACAACAATTGTTTCATTATTCTTTTCACCTCGTCATCAACGACAACATCCTCGAACCTTACTCGGATGTTTTCTATAAGATCAGCTGCTGGGAAGTCTTCATTGAGCTTCGTGGGGGCACGTTCACTTACCTGGGTTAACGAGACAATTTCGCAATTCCTTTTCCATTTCGGTTTCTTCGGTTTCATCGGTCTCCATTCCGATTTCTTCGTTTCCCATTTCAGCTTCTCTGTATTCCATTTTGGTTTCTACGAAGTTCATTTTCACAGTATTCTCCTGAATCTTTCCCCATTCCTTCGTTAACTCTTGATTACTCAAGAGCCTTTTCGTGACTTGATATATATCGTCGAGTTTCGGCGGTGAGCCGTCTCTTGCTCGCCAAGCAATCTGTCCCGCAGCTCGTTCAAGGACGGGCTCCGGTATTAGGGATTTACTCAGTACCATATGCATTGGGGCCATATCCGGTGTTTCCCAATATGGCCTAGGGGTTAAACTATCATGCTCGTGTAAATTCGGCAGTCTTTTTCGCAGAGCGCGCTTTAGATGTCGAATATTTGCTTCTATAATGCAGCAAGACTGATGCCGCTTGAGTGTGAGTTTCTTGCTGGCCGGTATAATATCAATGGTCGAAGATTGATCGACCAAGACTTTGCGGTAGATGGTCATCTGATTAGTTCTCCGGTTGAAATTATAACAACCCCTTAACGACTCGTAGGAATGTACTGTGACAACTAGAATGATGTTTTCATTTCTTTTCCGTCGCTCTTGAATTTGGGTTCTGAACGATTTTAGGATTTTGGTTCCCCCTGGAAGACCTAAAAATTGTTCCGCATCGTTAATATGTATTAGAGTAGCTGGGGCGGGAATATGGTTGTGGGACATTCTGTTCACTGTCCCCATTGTTCTTCTCTTTGCTTTTGCAGAGTCGATGATTGCGGATGTTGCTTTCTCGACCCGAGCCACATCAGCTGTGCCTTTGAGACTCGGGGCAAAGCCAAAATAGTGTTGCGAAAGCTCGCGGAGAGGTAGATCCTTTATATGGCCCATGTGGTCTTGAAAAGCGAAATCAAGCGAGATGTCGGTGATATCTTCCGAAGTGAATGATATAAGCTCTGCTCCAACGTCCCCCGCAAGGCGTTCAACGATAGATTGCATGTAGGACATAGACCCACGAATTGGGGTTCGTAAAAGAATTGTAGGATGTTGGGAGTCATCTTCAAATTGGTCATTAACACGAAGAGCTTGTCTGGTCATGTCCACGAGTTCTGAATAAATGTCCTGGTAAATTTCAAATCTGTATTCACTCCCTATTTCGTTTTTTTCTTCTACCAGTTTAGACCGGTCAATTATGGTGGAAGGCCAGTTTATATCTCTGGTTGTACTATGGCTAGCACTGAGTTTCAATTGACTTTGCTCGTCGTTTTGGCCATCGCGAATGACTGTTGACAATTCAACTTCTGAGTCTTTCGAAGACAGGCTTTCAGTTGTTTTGACATTGGATGCCAAGAACCAACTTGGAGTATTGAGATTTATCTCAGGAACTCGAGCCCATGGAAGACTGGCTGATATAGATGTTAGTGATTTCATCCTAGCATTATTCCCCAAGTTGGTACTGTTTGGTTTAAGGCAAGTAGGTATGTAGTTAGCAAGGAGATAGTTGTATGCTGCCAGTCATTCAATCTCCGACGAGGATGGCATATATGCTGTAAGAAATTCCATTTTTGCGGTCCTCACAGCCTGCCGCGGTTACCCTATCACCAACGGTGGGTTTGGTTGGTTTGGTTGGTTTGTTGGTTGGTATATTTAACGCCGGGGCGAGGGGGAAGGACCAGCCTATGCGGCGTGCAGAGCTATCTAAAAACTAATATACAAGGTATCTGTCTATATACATACTGTATTGATCTTTTCAAATCTTGTAAATTTAACCTTGCAAGGCATATATGATGATATTCCAGCCGCTCCCGTTGGCTCATCCGGGCGAGCTCGTGTTCGGTGCAAAATTGGTGTTTAGGGGTTGCCTACTGAGGCGCCGTTGGTTCGTTTATAAGCCGTTATGTGTCACACCTTCAGGGGTGTGAGGTCTATCCTAGCCGTAGACACCGTCCTATTGGATGCCTACCTCCTAGCTTTTGATAGCTTTTATCTTAAGTAGCATCCAATTAAATACTCCTATACGGCCTGGTACTAAGCCACTCTACGAACACCTGCATTTCTTATATCTATAGCATACTTCTATAACCTGTAACTGTCTTGGTCATAAACACAATTACTTTTGGTTCCGTTCACCTATACCTACCTACGCATTTTTAGCCCGAAGGACGTTGCTATACCATTCAAAATGCAGTGTATACCCTTGCCAGAAAATCCCACTCGCCCGCGTACTGAATTACGCCTTTTCAACAACCAGGGCTACGACAACCGAGAATTCATCACTTACCCCGACCGTCAAGGCTGGCCTGCTAGGCCTACAATAGAATGGACTAGGCTCTTCGATAAACCGCCCCCTGCATTCGTTGCCTTTCTCGAACGATGGTTGTTCTTTAGTTTCGCACAGACTATATTCTCGCCAGACACAAAAAGATTTATAGAGCAGGCTGAGAACCAAAGCTATCCTGTGCTTACAACGGCTCACTTACCCGCCCTGTCAAAGCGGCTTCGTGATAGCAATCGCCCAGGGTTGAGTGCTGATATGGTTCAGAGAATTAAACAGTGTCTCCGTATACACGGATTACTGTGTATAGCATCCAGTAAGAAGATTGTCGAAATTGAAATGTCCGAAACAAGGACGCTCCCGGGATATATTGAGGACTGTGCAACCGTGGATCCTAGAAGGCCGGCCATGGTTACGGCTACATCATCCCTCGTGGAGGTTGCAATGGCTGCAATGGACACTACAGATTTCAGGGACCCATATAGCCGAATATCTCCTGGATTGGGCTTCCCGTGGACAAGTCATATGTGGAGGCTTTTACGTGAAGATGGATGGTGCCCATCAGAACTCAACGTAATCTTCGCGCAGTCGGATACAATTTCGCTTTGGTATCTCTATCATTTTACCCGACCATCACCACATCAAACACATCGTTTTCTTCGGACAAGGGATCGCGTTGAGATGCAACCTGGCTATGCAGATGAGGAGTTATGCACAGCGTCAAGTTGTCTATATAAGCGGCTAAACGACGACACTTATATAACTAAGCACGTAGACGGATGTGATAACTGTGATGATGCAATAGCAAATCCAGAAAGTTATTGTTCGATATTGAGAGAAGACAAAATACCTCTAATTTCTGTTTCAGATGAGGGAGACGAAAAGATCAACGTAGTTTTTCGGGCAGCTGAACCTGGCTGTAACTACATTGCTATATCCCATATTTGGTCGGATGGACTAGGAAATCCCCATCGGAATGCGATTCCAAGTTGTCAATTTCGGCGACTGAGCAAAATAGTTCGTGAATATCAGAACACTGCTCTATTCTGGTTTGACACTCTTTGTGTGCCTCCTGATAAAGCCAACCTAAAGTCAGAGCAAGATAAGGCGATGGGTTTGATGCGAAAAGCATACGAAGATGCCAAAGCTGTTCTGGTATTAGACTCGTGGACAACCGGGACAACGCATAAGCACAAATCTGACGTTGAGAATTTATACAAAATCTTTCACTGCTCTTGGAATACAAGGCTTTGGACCTTTCAAGAAGCTGCCCTTGCCCAGACTTTGCTTTTTCAATTCCGAGATGGGTGGTATAATGTTGATGAGGGCATCAAACGAATCAAAGCAAACAAAGACATTTCCATCGAGGTTACGGTAAAACCTACACTAATCGGATTGTATGATCGGCTTCGCGGGTTTCGAAAGTCTGGAGGGAGTATTACCGACCTTTTCAAGTTTATAGTCAAGTCAATAGCTATTCGCACAACGAGCGTCCCTGCAGACGAGCCACTGTGTTTGTCTGCTCTGCTTAACTTCAGTGTTCCTGATATCGAGAAAATCGCAAAAGAGCCGCATCAGCTTCGAATGCGTAAATTCTGGGAAATGCTCGACTCAATACCAAGTGGCTTTATCTTCGTTTCTGAATACGAACGAATAGATGTAGATGGTCTTCGATGGGCCCCAAAAACCCTACTGGGGGTTGGACAGTCGCTTTTTCTAGGTGATATGGGGCTTTTGACCCGTACAAAAGACGGCCTTTTGGGAACTGGCTCTGGCTTGAGACTCTACTGCGGCGACATTGATATCCCACAAACAATCTGGCTTTTAGATCCGAAGAACAACCTTTATAGGGTGATACTTCATCTGTCCAATTGCGCTGAAGCAGAAGAATTCGTCTTTCCGGGGGATAAGACACATGCCAAATATGTCAACATCAAAAAGGCTTACAATTGCGATGAAATCGGCTTCATTTCTCAACAAGAATTGATAGGTGATTTCGAAAAACCGCGGGACGACGGCCAGGACAACGACCTGAGCGATATAGGCGACAGTGTGGCTTTATTCGCTATCACCAAAGAAGATGGGGGACGCATATACGGCAGACTAGTCTGTGTTGGACTAATCGAAAAAGCCCAACCGGACATCGCATGGAGGAATGGCGATGTAATACGGCAGATTATTGAAGGTAATAAGAAAAGGCGTTCACCCGTGGAAGTCGAAAAACTATCACTTACGCCCGACAACATCTATTCAAGCTTTGACACCGGAAACATGGATATGCAAGACATAAAAGAACTTGCTAAATCAGGAATTCTTTCCGTAAAGTCATTAAGCGGTACCATTATAAAAGATAAAAGGACTGAGAAGATGGTAGCTGGGATATGTAAAAGAAGCCCGAAAACCCAAAAATGGTGTATAGGTTAACCTTACTACTTTCTGCTGAGGGTCGTAGGCTGGGGCACATTTGGAGCACACGCCATTTGTTTGGGCATGACAAGTCTTTTCAACCAAATACTATGTGTCGTCGCGCTTCTAGTAGGCACTTATCTAACGGCCATCCACATTGGAGACTCCCGCGAAGCGATAGGAAATAGACTTTGGCTGGAGGAAGATATGGGCGATCCAAAATGGAACCGATCCCTAGCGTATGCACGGCTGGAGATGACCGATACAGAGGAAGAATGTATGGTTCGATGGGGCTTGATGCCTCAGAGGTCGAATACGTGGTGGTGGAACAGGTATCAAAAAGAATACGTTGGAAAACAGCAAACAGAACTGGAGTTTGATTCCAAGGTTTAAGGAAATATTCATTATCAGATTATGTCTCTATGGGAAACAGAAGAATTCAATCAATGGGGAGTGGGAGTTTGTGTAAGGAGACCAAGAATGAAAAATGCCTTGGAAACCCTTGTTGGCATTACCCCATAACTATACCAAGGCTGTTACCTAGGTAGGTAAGCAATATCGCATCTATGAGATAGATATTTTATTTTTTGGTAGGCGCATTCATACCATATTCCCAATCCTGAGTCGTGAGCCGAACCATCTTAATATGCAGCGTGTAAGTCGTTTCCTTATCCTCAAGGGTGTCAACTGAAATGACACCAATGTGACGAACCTAAACTTAGGTACATTAAAGTATGGTGCTGATCGAGTCTTGATTTTAGGTAAGCAGTAAAAATACGATATAAGGTGGGAAAAGGTAAGTAATACTGAAGTATTCGTCAGGAAGGCTTGGAGTCCTTCCCCTGAGTATGTGTAGATACTAAGCTTAGATTGATAACTGTAAGATGAATGACTACCTAGGTACCTAGATACACAAGGAGATCCTCCCTTCTTATATTCACTATACCCTCCATATATTCCGAGTGAATCGTTGAATCGTGAACCCTCGTTCTCGATTCACTGATGCATGAGATCCCGTGACCTCCTTCTCGTGACCCTTCATCTCGTCTTAGAGGATCGTAACGACCAAAGAATTGGGAATTCTCGGTCATGTTTTAAATATTGGTTTTGTTATTATCGTCACAGTCAAAAATAAGTGCCAGGTCCTGGCATTTAACGTCGTTGTTTACGTCCAGGACCGTTAATCTGGTGTCCCACCTAAGCTAATATTCTCGAAGTTTATATAGTACCATCTACCATTTAGCTCCTCAGATACAAAAGTGAGTTAGAACGCCTTAAGCCAGGAGCAAGCGAATCCAGACCTCTCGGATAAAAATCCAGTCAGGTGGTGTTTGTATAACACAGGCGTTCATCTACCCCTATTCTTCTGACAGCGGTCTCAACAAGCTAAGTCAAGCAAGATTTTACTCAAAGCCTGGCTACAGGAAAGTCGATTCAAGTCCAATAATTGACTTTATTATTTAGTTTACCAGCGACATTTACGGATTGGCTTGAGCCCCGGGGCTGGGCCTAGGGGCTTATTACCTAGGTAGGTAGTCTGATAGCGCCCGCCCCTATTTCCAATTGCCTAAGCCACAAAAGCAACGTACCAAGCCAAAATAAGCCACTCACAATTTAATCTTAACCACCAATTATACTACATGAATACGCACAAAAGTGGGTCTGAATAACCTCACGAAGCAATATGTGAATGAAAATGCCTTAAGATGATATGTGTACATCGAGTGCAACGTAGGTAGTTTGTAGGCAAGCTGGTCAGGTAGTATGCAGTATCAGCTCGCTACTTGGCATATTAAATAACCGCGAAAATGACCCCATCCGGGACGTTGATTTATTACTCTAGTACCTATTAACATCGCCACGCTAAGCTTCAAAGGCAAGGCATATTTTATGACAGTTGCTCCTCGCCACTCTTGCTTGCATTTTTGTACCTAGCTGGTAGGTAGGGCTGGTGGGGTATCTAGGTAGAATAAAGAATATTCTCAAGGCGTATAGCTGTAGGCTCCCATAGCTAGGTAGGTAGGTAGCCAAGAGTTACTTGCGAAATAGCAAAGTTGTTTCCGTGCTTCTTGCTCCGCCTTATGACAGCTAGCGCTCATCAAAAGTCCTGCGGTAATAGGGCAAATATTCTGATCATTGTTGGTAATAAATTCTGGTTGTAATGGCTACCGTTGAAATAGCGATAGTAAGTGTTCCTGTAAGGATGGCAAATGCTAGGAGGTCTTCTCTAATAATGGCTTGTACATTTCCTTGCAGGGTTTGGTCTTCTAAAACCGTTTCTGTTGTCTCCTACAACCTATATAAATAGCGTAGCCAATAAAACCAATTGCCGAGATCAGGTGACGTATACTCACCCCCTGGTCGGGTGGTATATATAAAGTGGTCCAGGAAGGGCATTTGAAATATCACAGGCCAAGCGTGTGGTTTCCCGAATAGCCTGTAGCCTGCAGTGGTATCGAGAAAAGCGCGTAGATGATCGATATACCAGAGTTGATAATCCTCGGGTAGGGCTAGGAATTTATCATGGGCCATTATTGCCGAATCTAGGTTCTTTTCCAAATCTAGGTTGCTTCCCAAGTTAATCTCCTCTAAAATCCGGTACCAGTGGGTTAGCTGCTGGGATCTTCTCCACTGATGGAAGCGCGGTATACTCGAATGTAAAAGTTCGAGATATTCCTGGGATGTAGTCGTAGGCGGTGGGTAATCATCCATCTTGTTCGTACGATAGAAATACCGGGCTTTCTTTCACGGAGGTTGGTAGGAAAGGCTAATATACTTGAGTATGTTATGCGAGGCGTGTTTTGGGAAACGAATTTTAGTTCAAGGGTAGCAGAGTATCTCCGAGGGATGGTAGGTGTTGTATATATACTTATCTCTCAGGTGAATATGATTGCAAGTGACAGATACACTTTCAGGTTTTGATTCATTGTTTATTCATTTTTGAGTCATGATGTAGCACCAATGCTGATTAGTGTCGTCTACGTTCCTGATGACTACCTAGTATTGGAACATCAGCGTATTAGGACTTATCTTCGGATGAATATCTGCACCATTAGTAATTCTTGCCTAGAACATGCCTAGGAGGTAGGTAGGTAAACTAGCTGTTTAATGAGTTCAATTTCTTTTTGTCAAAAACGCTAATATTCTTAGGTTTCAAACCGACTATATGCCTGTGTCAGGATTAATGCTCGTTGAGGTTAGTCATACACATAGTGAGTGTCTAGGGTAGGTAGACCAAGTAATAGATTGTATTCAACTAGTAACGCCTGGCCTTCTATCCTCCTACGAGGGCTCTGCGCCCTTTATATAACAGATACCCCTATAACTACCCCTAACAACGATAGAGTCGAGATAAATGAACACGATTTCTAGACATATATTACCTTAGCTTCGTGGGTTATAAATCAACGTAGGTTATAAAGATAACCAATACCTAAAAGCCGGCATACCTATCTCTCATCCGGCTCATCAGTACTCTTGATGGGTCATAATTTTGAAAATAAGATTCCATTACGGGAGTGCTACCAAGAACCACCCATCCGAATCCAAAACTCCTGCCAACTGGAGCCTTAACGAGCAATATAGTAAGGCGCTAACGGTTATGATGAAGATGGTATTGGTGAAAACTATGCAGACCACTACCAGCATCAGGCTGCGACCGCCGATACGCTTGCTGCGGCAGTTGTAACTAATCCTCCAAGAATGGCGGGTCTCATACAAATCCCAGGCATACTGGACCTGTTCGTCTCGTCGTGACGTCCTAAAATGGTCTAGCGATTTATGATCAATGGCAGGTCTGATTCCGGGTTAATATAAAGCACCCTACATCGACTTATCTTCTCTACCTGCTCCGCTTGTGTTTATCGATGGAGGCTTCGGGTGATTATCGTTGTAATGTATGAGGATTCATTATCCTCTCAAGTCCTAGGTAACCTAAATACCTACTATATTTACATTGAGTCACATACGAATCATAACCTGGTGAATTGAAGAACTTAAAGCATCTTGAAGGGGATGATTAGGTACCTAAAAAGTAAAAATAAAAAACAATCAAAATTAATTACTCTATAATATCTCATATAAACTCAGGAAATTTAAAATACATCCTGCCATAGAGAAATAACCAGCAATACAATAAAACTTTGGTAAATTCAGGATAGAAGTGATAATTGATAGCCTGAGGCTGTGGTAACGGCATGCGGCCGCGACGACCGAGGCCTCCCAAGCCTGCAAGGTGGCACAGGCTTTTTGTTTCTTTTTTCAATGAGCCAACCGTTTGATAAGTCCAATTTACCAATTACCCCTCCTTCAAACGGCAGAATCTCGCGTCTTAAAACTCGCAACCAGCTTCTCGACAATATGGAAATCGACACCAAATCCCATCTCCATGAGTCAATTCCTGCCGAAATGAGCACATCTAGTTCAACAGTCGGGGGTGATGCAACGCCTACGCATTCAACGATGACAGATGACCTTCTCAGTGACTACCACACGACACCCCCGCTTCCACAACGCAAAGAAACAGTACCGTGGCCAGGCCACACCTTTATCATACGCGAACCTATTTCAGGGAAGCAACTTACCATTGTCCGCGGAGACCTCCGCCTCGAGCCGCACAAGGGTGATCAGGGGGGTTATCATTGGATCTGCGTCGAGAAGAACGGATGGCTAGGGTTCTGCGATCCTATACACAGTATGTACATGGGCCATGATAGCCTCGGTACCTTCATCGCCCAAGTTAGACATCATAAAGCCCACGAGTACTTCTGCACTCAAAGGCACCCGGACGGCGGCTATCTTCTTTTGACGCATTATAAAGATTGGCTATGGAAAATGGTAATCGCGGAAGACGGCCAGAAACTAGTTACTACAAAGGGTGATGGTACCGCTTGGGAGTTTATCAAGGTCTAGGTGAATGGGCTATACTGTCTTGTACCATTGGACTCTGCTCTTGTCTCCCCTATTCTATACCTCATGCCTAATCCTCAATCCGCTCCCTTGATGAATTCTGTATTTAAAGCGGTACCTATCGTGCCATAAAGACGTCTTGTTAAGACCTACTATTAACATATTTCTACATATTCGTATGGGAGATATCTTCTCTGAAACATCCAGCTACGTTATTGTAGAATTCCTAGTATCCACTGTCCATATAGTTCTCACTCCTAACGAAGCAAAGCGTAACCCAAATAAGAAGACTCAGCATAGAGAGGAAAATATACGGTAGCCCAGCCCAAAACCCCTGAAGGTTTAAGCCTATCGAGAAAGTCCAGGCTAATACTAGCCCTCCGGCTAGAGACCCAATAGTTTCTACAATACTGACAAGGGTAAATAGCTGTGAGGTTTGTCCAGATTTGACAAAATTGGTAAGAAGTGAACGACAAAGAGGGCCAAGACCGCTACCAAATGTCAAGGCTACCAGCCCAGTAACGACGAAATTAATATACGGACCAGCCAAGGCTAGAAACCCGAAGAATAGGAATACCGCGGATGCTTGCGCTAAGAGAAGATCTTTGCGGAATGTCGACAACCTTATGGATGAGGCGGGGAAATTCGAGAACTTGGAAAGCCCTGGGAGTACTATTCCCATCACTATGATTGTGAGGCCCCCTTTGATTGCTAAAATGTAGCCCGCGTCCTCAAGGCTTTTATGGAATCGAGTGCTGTAGTATTGCAAGAAAGTGGTACTAGTGCCGAGGCCAATGGGAACTATTAGCATAAATGCCAACAGAATTAATAACACGGATCGCCTCTTAAGCAACTGCAAAGAACTCCCAACGGCCTGTAATTGGTGTCTTAATTGTATCGCTATAGTGTGATACCATGTTAAGGCTGTGCTGAATAGGGGCTAGGGGTAGAAGCTAAAAGGCATTATCCCAACAATAAAGGCTACTTCGTCAAACTAGATCACGAGATGAAATAAATTGGTCTTAGGCATGATATAAAAATATTCAAGACATTCAATGTAATCAATAATTGATTGGAATAAAGGATTATCCCTTTTACAATTACCCGCATTGAAAACGTTACAGTACCTATGTTGCAGTGTTCTCAACTACTAGTTACTCATTTTAAGGAAGATATTTTTCTCTCGAATATTCATACAATTATTAAATTTATGTTTACTAATAAAACACCTGAAACTAAAAATAATTTCAGCAATAACCTTACAACTATACTGCTTCGCCTAATTATGCCGGTAAGAGCGCGACGTTCGTATGCTAATGCTTTCGTAACACCATGTTTAGTCCTTTTTTACCACATCATCAACTATACTATCCCAATAACTTGGCGCGGAAGACGCCCAGGATTCCCTACCTTTCGCCGAACCCAAATCGATGGATTTCTGACGGCCGCTTACATTTTTTATTGGCATCGCCGTTGCTGTAGAGATATCAATCACCATAGGACTCCTAAGTCCCTCATGGTGTCTGTCATCGTCGTCCAGACTGCCAACAACAAACACCTCGTCGTCGTTTTCTCCATCCTGGTAGACGGGAAGCCTCCTTTTACTAGCATAGGCTGAACTTGGAGGGACGATAAAATGGTCAGAAGTTCCCGCCTGCGTTGCCCAATGCATATCTCTCCAATCGCGAAGTTCTTGCTCCCAACTCTCAGGCGTGGGCCATGTAGGAGTAGTTTTGGGCCAGTTATTAACTCCAGCAGATGTATTAGAAGGAACGTTCCGTTGCGCGCTCCCCCAACGAGTCTTCCGGCGACATACGGCGAATACCGGGATAACTAAAAGAAACAGGAATACAACAGATCCCACGATGATATATGTGACGAAGTTCCTATGATACGGGTCACCTCGTCGAGATAGTTGGAAAGATCCGCGGTCGAATATACGGGCTAATGTAGTTGCTATTCCTTCGGTGGTCAGCCATCTGGGAGTGACGGATGTATTGTTACCGTGTGAGTGAAACATGGTGTAGGGCGCCATGTCTGCATATTCTTACCCAAACCTTACCCAAATAGCGAACGACTTTAAAGAGAAAAACCTAGGGAAATATTTTCTTTTCTTCCGAGCCAACGCTCAACTTACCTTATAACATACGTCACGGATAATACCATTGTTTTTGAAAAGACAATTGGGATTATATAGGTTATTACAATGTTCTTATTACTATAGTCAAAGGGCAATGTCGTTCTTTATCCTACTAGAAAGAAACAGCACAATCACATTCAATTACAACACGCTCATATTCTCGCATGTCATTCTTTATGTGAAAAGATAGGTAGCTGTCTACCTTAATCATAGTTTTCCTAAGGCACCCAATAATGAAATTTAGAATATACCTGGAATAAGCCAATTAGTTTATTTAGTGAGTGATGTTATGGAGTTGATCTGAACTGGTATGTTGATTAGCAGTGCCGTTCCGTGGGACCCAGCCCGATGACTCCGTATTCTCAGTCCGAATGAGTCATCCCGAAATCGCTGCGGCGTAGGAGGTAATTAGTGATGTTTATACAAGGCTTCATATAAACTACACTCTGATATCCATCAAAAAGTGAAAAATACAAAAAATAAAAACTTCACACTTGGCATAACATCTTCGCTCACAACATGGAGGGACCATGGGCTTTTGTGGAAACCACGCTTCCACACGTACCACTTCTACCAATTTCTCAGCGGCAGCCAATCCGGACAGAGCGACTATTAATTCGACCAATGCGGGAGGACGACCTTCAGGCTTACCACGCGATGCGCTTACAGCCAGAAACAATGGCCTGTAGTCGACAAGGGAGACCTGACCACGACATTGAAGAGACTCGATCAACGCTGAACAAATTCTTACCGCCACACAGCGACGAGACGTTTTTGTACGGTGTCTTCCTTCCGTCTACGGGCGAATTGATCGGAGAAGGAGGTATCCATACATTAGAGTCTTCATCTTGTGGTTGGCCCGAGATCGGGTACAGGTTCAGGAAAGAGGTTTGGGGCCAGGGGTACGCGACTGAGTTCCTAAGGGCGTTGCTCAAGGCTTGGTGGGATTTGCCTAGAAGGCACACCAAACTTCGGGTTCATTCGACATCTATTCAGAAAGGAAGCAGTGTGGATGCTATAGAACAGATCCATGCCAACACAGACATGCCAAATATAGGAAGTCAGAAGGTCTTGGCAAAAATTGGGTTTATACAGTTCTCGAAGTACACGGAGCCGGATACGCAAGAGCATAGGATTGGTGAGCCGCTGGAATTACTTGCTTATAGGCTTCCTTTCCCGGGAGACGATAGCGTAAATTGAGGGCGATATTCATTACCTATATGTGGGAGGATATATGTTAGGAGACAAGGACTATTCTTTAAAAAATAACTTGCGCTGGTATAAGTAAAGCGATGTTGAATGAGCAAAGTTTCTAAATATTAAGCCAAGCCCACCTAAATTACCAGCTTATCTCTTATGTAATCTCTTCAACAGGGGTACCCTACCAAAGTATGAGGTACATAAACCCTACACGCGCTAACTCTCTTAAGCAATTACCTTGATGGAAAGGGATCCTCGGCCGGGGTAGTCGCGCAATGCTTGCGGGATCTGACGTCGAGAGCAAGAGCCCCTCCATCAATCGCAAAATATATACTGATGCTCCCTTACTGCCTCATTTAAACTCTACATACATACAGCTACCTATTGTAACTATCCTAGTACCGACCCGACACTTCTGTCCGATACATCCGGAAATATAGGTAGGTATTTATAATTAAAAGATTACCTAGGTATACCTGTGTAAGAGCTATTAACCCGAATTCGGCGATCCGGCTTCCAATTTTTTTAATATAGCTTCTTAAAGCCTTTCGACGCTATAAAGTAATCCACCACTCCACCCTCCTCAATATTCCGACATATACGCACAATCCACGATGTTCGATGTCCTATATCCGTAGTCATGGTTGTCAGAATGGTCCTCCGGGCTACTGCCCCTTGTCCGGGCTGCCTCGGCTTGAATAGACCACAATTAAGTCCATGGCTTTCACCGTCGCGTAGTGGCACGCGCATCTTCGCGACGTCGCAATACTCCTTACGAAAGCCTCATATCCTGAGCTTGACCTCGAATACGCAACCGGGTATAGCCAAGTTTAGCTCCAATGCCGCCAATAAGCCGCCCACCACGCAGAAAGATCCTCTCGCCACGATCGATAAAAGCGCCCAGGAGCAACGAAAAGCGGACTGGGCAATAATGAAAGAGATGGCGCATTACCTATGGCCAAAGCATGGCTTCGACACTAAATTACGCGTGTCATTGGCTGTTGTACTTCTCGTCGGAGCCAAGGTGTTAAACGTCCAAGTACCCTTCTACTTCAAGAGCATTGTGGATGCTATGAATATTGACGTGGGAGAGACGGGTGGCACCGCCGCTATGATAGCTGGAAGCATGATAGTAGCATACGGCGCAACGAGGATAGGGGCTACTGTTTTCCAAGAGCTGCGAAATGCCGTATTTGCCTCGGTAGCACAGAAAGCTATACGGAAGGTTGCTTGTAATGTCTTTGATCACCTACTACGCCTAGACCTTAACTTCCATCTCACCAAGCAGACTGGTGGTTTGACAAGGGCTATCGACCGAGGTACCAAAGGTATCAGCTTTCTACTTACCAGTATGGTATTTCATATCTTCCCCACGGCTTTGGAGATCGGCATGGTATGTGGAATCCTCACTTGGCAATATGGCGCGCAATATGCTGCCATCACGGCTGTCACGATGACCGCGTATACTGCATTTACTATCTGGACCACCTCTTGGCGAACCAAGTTTCGAAGGCAGGCCAACGCCGCAGATAACAAGGCCTCGACAGTAGCCGTCGACTCGTTGATAAACTACGAGGCCGTCAAGTATTTCAACAACGAAAAGTTTGAAGTTTCTCGATACGACAAGGCGCTTCAGGAATACGAAAAGAGCTCCATCAAGGTTGCGACTTCGTTAGCTTTGCTCAACAGCGGCCAGAACATCATCTTCTCGAGTGCCCTGACAGCCATGATGTACCTTGCCGCCAACGGCGTGGCAAGCGGCTCCCTGACAGTTGGCGACTTGGTCATGGTCAACCAGCTCGTCTTTCAGCTTTCCGTCCCGTTGAACTTTCTAGGTTCGGTTTACCGAGAGCTCAGGCAATCCCTTCTTGACATGGAGACTCTCTTCAACTTACAAAAAGTGAATGTTACTATTAAGGAACTCCCTGATGCGAAGCCGCTTCATCTTTCTAAAGGAGGCGAGATTAAGTTTCAGAATGTAAACTTCGGCTACAATCCAGAGCGCCCCATCCTCCGGGATCTAACAATGACAATTCCTGCCGGTAAAAAGGTCGCTATCGTAGGTCCAAGTGGGTGTGGAAAATCTACAATATTAAGACTCCTTTTCCGATACTATGATGTTGAGAATGGCCGCATTCTCATCGATGATCAAGACATTCGTCACGTTACGCTAGAATCGCTGCGAAAATCCATCGGTGTTGTCCCGCAAGACACTCCACTTTTCAACGATACCGTTGAACATAACATCAAGTATGGTGATCTGTCGGCGCCCCCAGACCGAGTGATCGCAGCCACCAAACGTGCTCAAATCCATGATATTATTTCTAGCTGGCCTGCCGGATACCACACCAAGGTTGGCGAGAGGGGTATGATGATCAGTGGAGGAGAGAAGCAACGTCTTGCAGTCGCCAGGTTACTACTAAAGGATCCGCCTCTGCTATTCTTTGATGAGGCGACGAGCGCACTGGACACACATACGGAACAGGCACTCATGCAAAACATTAATAGTATCCTCCGGGAAAAGGCACGGACGAGCGTGTTCGTAGCCCATCGATTACGAACTATATACGATGCCGACTTGATCATCGTATTAAGGGAAGGCAGAGTGGCCGAACAAGGGACGCACAAAGAGCTTATCGACCAAGGTGGGCTATACTCGGAGCTCTGGAGCGGTAAGTAACCCCGGAAAGTGACACATGTAACCTCAATAACTTCAGATTCTAACTTAAGGCTTGCAGCTCAAGAAACTCTGTTCAACTCCGACGGAAAGAAAGAAGGAGTTGTTAGCGAGAAAAGTAAATGAAAGGAATGTCAGCTTTCAAAAGCCTCGGCCACGACGAACATGTTAAGTGTTCGTTGATCTTGGGTAGAATAGAGCTATGCAGACATCCTTTGGGGATCGCGCCCGATCGAAATAGTCATTTTTAAGAATCCTAGGGGCTATGGTAGGGCATAGTAACCTGAGTGTGTTGTATAAAATAAGCAGTTGTGTAGTAGCAACATCGTAACCCATGGAGAACTCCGCGAAGAACATGATGACTTCAAGGTACTACCTATGCTTCTGGCGGGGGGATAGTCAGCAGTGTCTGTTGAATAAACTCTAGTGCAGGTTTAGTAGCTACCATGACTATTCTCCAAGGCACTATCGCCTCACTGGATCTACAACCCCCAGTTTAGATCAAAACGCTCATCCCACTAGTGTATTAGAGTGCGATCCTCGTAGGTCAGTGTCCGTTGTTGCCTAGCTGTTAAGGGGCAAATTTGTCATAGCACTATTGCTCAACAATTATTTAGTACAATATTTGTTAAACTATACCTAAACCATGGTAAATTTTGGACTAATTGTGAACTCTATTTCCCACTGGAACTCAGAATGTTATTTCCAATGATGGCAGTAACTCGGAGGTATTCAGGGGCTTAAAAACTTTACCCCTTAGGACTAGGAAAGCTAGGAGAGTATGTATTTGTCTAGCTGCTGGTTAAGGCTGAGGAGAACCTACTAAGGGGACACGTACTACTACATCTAATGATTTCCTGTACTCCTTCTCGGCGAGTATGTACTAGGCATATCCTATCCTATAGCGCTATGGGACTTTATCTCAACATATTGACCCAATGGCCGTTTCCACCAAGCCTACCTAGCCTAGGTACCTAACCTATACGGCACGAGCGCACGAAGCACAGAGGGTTACATCACGGCTACGAGGCCCTCTATTCCCCTTCTCTGCTCCGAGTCTAGTGGCTGTGAAGACACGCTCCAGGCCTGGCAGATCTTGGCTCAGATAACCTTCCTATTCGGGCCTATATACCTAGGTAGGTAGATGCAGAAAACGCCCGACCGGATTCTACTCGAGAGGGGATATACTATAGTTTTCTATCGAGCGTAGCTAGTTTTCATTAGGTATACGTCCCCTGATGTACTACCCAAGTGTAAGTTTAAGGTAAGCCCATGCGCTCGTGTACACGGTTGGCGCTTAGACATTACTCATATCTAAACTCTGGCACTACTGGTGCACGCTAGGCATAACAACATTTGAATGGCACCGAGCGTGGGGTACAAATAGTATATATAATACGGGCCTTGCCCATGGCCTTTCCTAATCACCTTTCTTATTCTACCTCACGTCACTTCAAACCCATTTATTTCACACGATGTCTAGCCTCAAGTTATTTTCTTGGCTTTACTTAGCCGTCGCGGCAAGCGTCTTCTCCGTAGCTTTCGGCCACAACGAGAAGCGGCAACTTCCTCCATCCGTAGACCTAGGATACGAAGTTCGTCACGGAATCGTAAATGTTCGTTATCCCTCCCCAGCTAGCTAACTCATTTCAAATTCGAGATGGTTGCTTGTGTGTATTTACCGCTTGGAGGAAAAAGAGTTTAGGAGCTTACCTGGAGGGTGCTAACTGGTTGGCATAGGAAACTGGCAACTACTACATCTTCAACAACATTGCGTACGCGCATCAGCCGGTCGGCGAGCTGCGCTTCAAAGAGCCCCAGGCTATCGTCGAAACCGAAGGACCACCGGACCACAGGCATGGCATCGACGATGTCGTCATGTGCCCTCAGGCTTACCCGCAATGGGTTATCAACCTCATGGCAGAACAAAGCGGAATCGACAACGTTACGTTGGGGTCTACGCTTAACAACCAAACCGGTCAGACGGAGGCGTGTCTAGTGCTCGACGTCTACGTGCCCAAGCCAATCTTCGAGGAGGGCCCTGATGCTAATGGTGAGTCGCATTATGATACTGCTAGCATGACTTAGCATACGTACCTTACATGAATACCTAATAACCACGAACTTTGTAGCGTCCGTCCTCGTGTGGATCCACGGCGGCGGCTTCACATTCGGGTCTAAGGATCTATACGGCAACCCAGCCGGTCTGATTGCCAGATCTCAAACAGATAACCAGCAGGGAACCATAGTAGTCTCGATCAACTACCGATTGGGTATGTATGGTTGGCTATCCGGCTCGGATGTCACGCCAAACCTCGGACTTTACGACCAGCGTCTTGCTCTGGACTGGATAAACGAGAATATCGTCTTATTCGGAGGCAGCCCGGATAGAGTGACGGTCATGGGCGAGAGCGCAGGGGCTGCGAGTATCGTCCACCAGCTCACGGCATACGGCGCAGAGGTAATTAGTCCATTTCTAAAGGCGGTTATTCTGTCCCCTGCGTTCCAATATAACATCGATCTGGATGAGAATTATCTTAAAACGTTGAGGGAGGCTTCCAACCAAACCGGATACGAAATCGACGACGTGAACCGGCTACGTCTACTACCAGCTGATCTACTGCGGGTTATCAACCAAAAGACTGTTACCTCGGCACCCGTGGGTACATTTGGCTTCGGTCCCGGACCCGACGGCTCATTTGTGACGGATATACCGCAGAGGCTACTTTACCAAGGAAAATTCGACACTACCGTTGACGTGAGTGGCTTCCCCTTGCCTAATAGGATCCAATATTCAATAAAGTGCTGCTAACACTCGCGAACCAGCTATTCATAAGCCATACATCCCATGAATCCGTACCCTTCCTGCCTCGAGGCATAAACACCGCGGATGACGTGAAGGCATACGTACGAAATAGCCTGCCGGCGGTCTCGGACAAGACCATTGACATGCTTCTTACGGATCCGCAACTGTACCCGGATGTGCTAGGCGGCAAGTACCCATGGAAAACGCAGGCCGAGCGAGCAGAGCGCCTAGCCTCCGACATCAGCTTCGCGTGCACGACGCAGTACCTATCAAGAGCGCGAGACAACGACACGTTCAACCTCGTATTCACGCACCCGCCCGGCTGGCATGCCGACGACGTGCCGTACGTATTCTTCAACGGCGACACGGGCACGTCGAATAACAAGTCGCCCGTCGACGGACGTTTAGCAACGCAGCTGCAAGACTACATCATCACATTTGTTAAAACCGGAAACCCGAACGGGGCTGGTAGGCCTCAGTTCCCGAAGTACGGACAGAATTCGACGATCCTAGAGCTGGGGTATAAGGATTTTAGGATGGGGATAGATGATTTATGGAGTAAGAGATGCGCATTGATCCAGCAGGCTATGGTTGACGGAAGTTTGTGATTGTGATTTATATTTTGTTCTGATTTCGTTGATTTGGCTGAGATACCTTCCTGTTAGAGAGAATTTTCCGTTAGACTGAGGTCTAGTCGTCATCACTGGTCGTCATGTTGGAAGCATAGCTGTCATCTGTCGTTGTTAGGGTGCGAGTCTAGCTAATATGGGTTTATTGCATAATGTATTTATATTATTATTCCATTAGCCACAAGAGGCCGAAAAGGGGTCCGTCGCATCCGGCAATGTTTTTCAGTCTTTAACCTTTACATCGCATTACTGGCTAAATTAATGTTTAAGTGTATTTGATATTTTATCGGCCTTGCCCATCGTCATGTTCGAGGTGGTCGGGTGGGCATATAGGGTTCTCTGGGCTGTACTAGCGGTCCTCGTATTATACCTACTCCGGGTCAACCAGCTTCTAAGCCAGACACCGGATGAGGTCAGGCAGCTGTCGGGTTCACGTTGGACGATAGATCAGCTGAATGAGACTTATAGGCGGTTGCAGGAAAGACCAATTGACTATACTACCAAAATTCCGCCGAAACTAGAGCGTCGCTACATCGTGACAGGAGGTTCGGGTGAGTGCCTTTGTTTAAGCCCCGGCTTTTACTCATAGAGAATGCCGTCTAAAGCCCGAACGCCTACCTATAGGGCTCGTGGGTGGTTTCGTCGTGCTCCAGCTTCTAGCTCGTGGTAACCTACCAGAGAGTATCCGAATTATTGATATTCGGAAGACCGAGCGTAATGATATGCGCTCCAGACCGGCTACAGAGGTCGAATTTGTAAAAACAGACATCACGTCATCTGATTCTGTTGATGCTGCTTTTGCGCGTCCATGGAATCCCAGCGTTGCTCATCTACCGCTGACAGTATTCCACACTGCCGCGGTGATCCTAGCTTCCGAACGGTCTAAATTTCAGTACGCATTCCCAGAAGCCGTCAACGTGATAGGGACGAAGAACGTGCTAGCGGCCGCCCGTAGAGCCGGTGCGGATATTTTCAGCTCCACGTCATCGGGATCCATATCTATTCGTCCTGTCGAACCGTTTGTATTCCCATGGGCAAGCTCGCCACGAAACTTTTGGCAGGTTCTGGATGTAGACGACTTTAACGCGCCTTTGAGAGAACGTGAGGAATACTTCGCCAACTACCCTGCTTCGAAAGCGATCGCAGAAAGATTTGTCTGCGATTCGAACGACGAGAAATTTCGCACCGGTTGCATTCGTCCTGCGAATGGCGTCTACGGACACCCGACAGATAATACCGTCGGGGATCCTCTTGGGAGAACGGTCTTACCTAGGTGGGTTCTCTCTGCTACCTAGTCTGGTTCGGTGTACGCTGCTTACACGAATATGAATAATGATAGTTGGGTGTCCCATATCGTACAGAGCTTTGTACACGGCGCGAATGTATCTATCGCGCACCTACAGCATGAGGCAGCGCTCGCTCGGCCTTGGATAGAGAGCTCTAGACAGGCGGGTCGGCCGTTCGTAGTAACAGATCCCAACCCACCAATCACGTACAGTGATCTGTATCACGCGATCGAGACCCTTTCGGTGCACCCATTTCGCGTTATCAAGGTGCCACCCGTCGTCATGCTTCTCCTCTCGCATGCGGTAGAGATGTATGCCGAATTACCTTATAAGTATCCGCTTTTACGCAAAGTACTACCTGAGCTTAAAAGTGATATCAAACACCTCAAGCCGGGGATTTTCTCGATATGCACTCATCTAATCGCATCGAATGACGAGATCGGGAAGCCGGTTTCTCAAGGTGGTTTGGGATATACCGGCGTACTCACCACGCTAGAGGGGATGGCGTTAGAGATCCTAGAATGGAATAAAGAGCATGTCGATGATGTCAAGATGAGAAAGGCCTACACAACGTCAGTCTCCCTAGCAGAACAAATTCGGGAACACTGGTTAGTGCGAGGTGGTTCTATCTCTAGTTGGCAATGATATGCAATCTTATCGACGCGATGACAAATGCGAATATACGCACTCATTCCGTCGTTTTGCATATTGAAGATATTTCCTATTATAATGGTGAAGATAATTCAGCGTATTCCATCTGTGCGGTGGCTCTGCATGTGTCAAGTTCTGTGAGCAACACCAGGATTTCTGACACTGATTATGCGCATAGTGATCTACCCAGGAGGTAGGTAGCTAACGCATAACCTTTGCAATCCGTAAATCGCAAGGTTGTTAACATTGGAATTGTGCTTGCGAATATATTATCTGCATTGTAACAGCCATCCATTCTCGGCATAGATATTCGAAAAATTGATGGTTCTGAAGTGGAAGTAACCAGCCCCGAGGGGGTCATATGCAAAGGGACTTTGCATCATTTCAATTGGAGGTTTTCGTCATTGATGTTCTTTGTTGGTTTGGTTTGCCTCATGTTTCTGCCCCTTTGCTGGCTTTCGCAATTGGCCTTAATTTTTGCTCCGCCCTTTTCTCTATGAAAATAACTTTCGATTTGCGGTGGATAGGCAAGATTATGTCTCTCTATATCCATAGGATCTTCGATCGGTCTAGATAACCCCGGATTTGGGAGTCGATGATGGATAAGTTTGCAACTTTTCATTCCTCGCCTAGTCTTAAAAAGGGACCCAACAAATCAAAGATGCCACTGGATTTGAAAGGTTCAAGTGGTGCGCATTGGCCCATGGCTGAAACGTGGTTTCCCCTGCGTTGGTCTATGCAGGCGCTTTATCGTAACGGGTAAGGCTCTATGCATGTTAGACAGGCTAGGACGGGGCTTTATCAGGGTAAACTGGGAGCGAACACGTGCTAGAATAATCTTGGTACAGACCCCCGGGGGGTAATGAATGCTCTGCTAATATTCCACTTGTTCGCGTGCTTCTTAGTGGCTGGCTTAGTGGCTAATCCGGCTAGACATTCTGCGACGGCAGGGGGGGCCGAAGCCTAAAACCTTGCCTTTGGCTGCATTTAGCTGCAATTGATCATTAGCGAGCTTAGGCAAATCATACTCTGTCTGTACCTAAGCAGCTAAGGTAGCTGAACTTCCCCTTCCCATCTTCCCATCTTACCATCTTCACTCGTTCCTGACCCTGTTAGCTCATTTCTATGCAAACTCTCTTTCCCCTGTCAATAAACTCTTCCTAACTCGTCCTAACTCGTCTTTAATCTTCTCGCCTCTTTTTATTCTCTTCTCTCCTCCCCCAACCCCCAATTTCCATTCTTTTACTAGTCACTGATAAACCCGACTGCATACCCGGTGAACACAGGACTGTTCCCTTTCGTTCGTTTATCACGAGTAACCTAGTTTCCGAATTGACCGGAAACATACATCGATCGCTACTGTATACGCACTCTTTCATACCAAAAACCTCACGACTGTACCTGTTAGAACACAATAGACATCAATTAAACCAACCAAGGAGATTTGAGTCGCGCCATTGACTCCTCAACATATTAGTCGTAATACCAATTGGATTGCCAAAAAAAGGTCAACGACGCCACCGTGAAGCACAAGAAACCCGCTCCAAGAAGAGTAACTAGGAATCGAATTCGTCACAATGCCGAGCTTCATCGAAAAGATTCAAGCCAAGCTTGAGCTATTCCGGCTCGAGCAGCGTTACACGCGCAACCGCCATCGCCGCTCTGCTTTCATCAGCAATGCCATCTACGTCGATGGCGAGTACATCTACCAGACCCCCAATACCACGGGATCATCTACCAATAGTTCCTCCACTGCCGCCTCGTCGCCGGTCGAAGAGCCTAATAGACGTCATAGTGCTATCGTCGAAGAGCCGAGAAGCCGTTATAACACGGAACCCCAGACACCAGCGCAGAAGAAGCGATTAAATCGATTCTCATCGATGCCGGGATTCGGCTCCTCGTCAAAGAGCAGCTCTCGTGACTGGAGACCTGACGTTGTCGACGTGAACGAAGTGCGGTGAAGAAGCAATGGGGATGTCCATCAAGAAGACAAACGATAGATGAAATTACATTAGGCCTGTGTACATGGTGTCATGAGCTGACTAGGGATTGTTTGTGTTTGAATATACCAACTCAATGGGTGGTTTAACTATCGTCATAGAACATCAAGGACTTTGACGATTGCCCTTCGATCAGATATCATGAAGATATCCTGATCCTGCGAAGGCTTTTGGATTCGGCGTTACGACACGATTTTTCAGCTGTATATATTTGCTTTGCTCTCACGACAAGGGAAAATTGAATAGTATTTCAAAGCTCATGACTAACTTTGGGTTTTTAGTCCCGCGGAATTAGAATTACGTACTTTTTAATCCATCATATCGTTCTACTACTACTCGGACGCTACAAATGATGACTATATTCTACGACGATGTCGCTCCGATTTATAATAGATTAAAAGTGACGTTAAAGGTTCTCTTTTGATCTAGAAAGGATCGTCAGGTTACTGCCGCGGTGCAACCCCCCAAGTAGGATTCAAAATATGATTGGACCCGGCTACAAGCCAATTCATCCTTCTTACCGCATGTCGTTATCTGCTGGTACTATTATACCCTTACTATCATAATGCCTCTTAATATATTTGAATCGAGGCTAATTATGACATTATCGAGAACTATATTGCCCTTTATCAACAAGATAAAGGCTTTGTGGGCACCGGCTGTTCATGCTACCATGAATTTGTGGTTCACTCATAACCATCTTGTCATTTCGGCTGATGTTTAGATCAACGAGTAGCCTCTACGAGTCCATCTGCGTTATGAGATAGAAAATTAGCAGCGAATACTAATCACACAAGATAGAGCACACGTACGGCACACAATCTAGCAGTACTTTAGACATCGGTCGCATCTGTACGCCTATGTTCTAAGACACGGCAGTAGCACCGACGATCTCAGCGTGTAAATCTATATCTATTATATTCCAACCTGTGGTAGAACCTATCTATCCTGAAACCCAGTTCAAGTCGAGCGACGTACTCGGTGATATCCTCTCTGCATTCTTAACCTTCCACGCAATTCTTCACCCATTATCTGGCGTCTTCGCTCCGACTAACCCTCTAGACATCAGTCTCGTTCAATGAGGACCTCATCATAAGGTTTCCTCGTCGCTGGTGAAGACCTATAAGATGGCGATACGTTAACGGTCATTCACTCCTTGGGATGATAGTTGGAATCTGCTGCGACTTACCAGGAGACCGTTTCTCGTTTGCGACTTCGGAGAAGTTTCCATTCCTGCGGGTAACTATTGAAGTTCGCATTAGCCAAAGTCATCTTATTGATCACGGTATCTTATAAATGCTAACCTAAAGAGCCGGCCACATTCTCGTCCGTAGAATTCACGCCCCTTGGGATCACTATTGCTATCAGTTAGCCCAAAGCTACCTACCTAGCGATACTGCCCGAAAAGCCGGTATACTTACCTAGGGACTTGACCGCATTTTCTGTGTCGTTTGACCTACTTCCGACTTTAACCTTGGGTGCTAAATATTATTAGCCGGATTTAGACTATAGATAATATGAGTTATCATACCAAGTTCTAGCGCCCGAGCCGCAATGCTGGCAGCTATGAGATTAGTTAGCGAGCATATTCAAGCATTTTCTCTCGACCTCATATATATCCTTATATATGCAAAAAAGAGACTGGGGGTTTAAAACATACGTTCAGCCGAAACAGCTCGCCTCTCACTTCTGAATGCTGGCGTGCCCGTTACGAAAGAGCCGGCTGAAGCCAAGAGGAAAAGGATCGCGCCAAAGTTCTTCATGATGTTGGATTATGCGGAAGCGACGGGTAACTGGATTAGGTGTTGAGCTGTGGAGGACTACCTGGTCCAAAAAAATAAACTGGATCACATCGAGTTAGCAATAGAGGAGCGTGTATTGATTGTGCTGTCTTGTAAAACTCACATTAGGCTAATTTCTAGTTATGCAACACGGGAATCCAGCAAGTAGAAACGAATATCTTGAAGGCTGTATAGTAGACTATCAAAGAGGAATATAGGAAGACAATATATAGATATGCTTGATAGGGGGTACCACAACCTCCCAAATAAATAGTTCACATAAACATATTACGATCGCCCGTCCCCTCAGCACGTCTAGTGTGGTCGTTGGGATGGAAGATTCCGGGATTTCGAACAGACCAGACCCTCTTATTATGAGAACACCGGGTCTCCTAGGTCGCGTCGACTTGGCTACCGTGAAGCGTTTCGAGGCTTTCCAGCCGCCACAGCTTTTATCGCCGTGTCCCCTGTCCTCGCAACCACGTACCTATTACAGATATGTGTGCGAGCCTCCGTCAGGACTTCGCCGCGGTGAGCATTTATTTCGCTGCGCCTGGCGGTGCGACCTTTACACTATGTACCTAGGTCCTAAGATAGATATGTAGACGCTCGACTCACGGCGGACAGAGCCAATTCCGCACAGCTCGTTGGCTTGTGGCGGTCGCACATCAAACCGGTCCGATCCACAGGCTAGAAAATCCGGATACCTACTATGTAACGGTTAGTGATTAACGGCGTGTGGAAACCGAAGGGGGTGGAGCTGCGACGTGATCGGCTGGCCTATCATCGCCGATCACCCTCACTGGCGGTCGCTCTCAGCCTCTCACTTCCTCCTGCCCCTGATTCACATGTCAGCGATCTTCCAATGGGAACGGTGCAAGTTTACAAAGGGCAAGGCTGGGAAGATGGTTCTATGTATGTACATAGGTAGGTAGATAGATACTAATGGGTCTTGATTGGGTAATTGGCGGTAAGAACTTCCCTTACATAGATACTTTGGCCATTCGAGATACACAACATCGAGACATATGCTGTAGTTACCTAAGTACAGGTAAATGTGTACATACGAATAGCGACTGTTCCTTTCTCAAATGTTAGTAGTACAGCCAGCGCTTCTACATATGTACCTATCACGAAGCGTTCAGACCATGATAAACACCTATCATATTGCATTCTAGAGGAAAGTCTCAGCCCTACGCGACCGTTACTGATACAGTAATAGACAAGCAAATATGGGACATGACGTCAAAACTATCTTCGTTTCTACATACAGAATCTCATTTGTGGACTGGCGGGGACTGAAACATTTCCCGTTAAAGGTGGCTGGCTTGGCTGCTTGGCCGGGGCCCGTGTCTCTTCAATCGATATCTGATCAGAAACCCCTTAAGCTGTTAGCTACCTAATGTCTAATTTCTGGATGAGTCTGATCTTTAATATCGTGATCATTCCCCAAACGTTAATGTTATATTAAGACCCTGTCGTTCGCCTACCTTGGATGAGACTTTGCGATGCTTTGGGTGTGATAAATGGCCAACAAAGGGGGCGCCGGACATTAATCATCGCTTAATTGAGTGTGTTTCAATAACATCAGGCCGACTCTCGGAATTAAACTACTATTAGCTACGAGATTTTGCTGAGACTGACTATGGACCCCTAGTATGCAGTCGGCTTGGTGGAAGAAGCCAGCCATCATTGGATGGCTTTTAGCTATGCTAAGGATGGCAGTGGTAGGTATCTGTATTTTGAGATGTGTTTGGAGGCTATTGAATAATCTGCAGATTTATAACGGTATTCCCATCTCGTGCACTCGGCGGAAACGATATTACCACCACAAGCTCCAATGACTCCGACATGAGACTACCTTTAGAGGCTGCTAGCGAGGTAGACAGGGTCTTCGATACGGTCCGTCGTACGGTATACCTAAACTCTGTAATTTATTGTTCGTCGAACTTGACATTCAGTCCTTGCAGGGGTAAATGGAGAGGCCCCCACGATTATATTCCTATTTCGTCCATCAGTCACGGAATCCTCCGAACATCCTTGCTGCCTACCTCATAGGCATACCTCTAAATAGATGTCATCCGGGCTCTGGTTGATATCCATACACCTCCAGTGAGCTTGTTGAAGACTCCTGCCGCAGAAAATGAGGCAATCCGGTCGCCTTGGAGGTATCTAGTTACGAGCCCATGCAGTGTTGTCACTACGATGCATCTCGTTCAACTGCATGATCGGCGAGCTATATGTCGACTTGAGTAGGGAAGCATGGCGTACTTCGCTTATGTACCTAAGGCACTTAGCATTGGAAGTTCTGCTCCATCAGGTTGTCGTGATTATGGATCTCACAAGGTTCCAGCATGTCACTAAGCAGTGGTTGCTACTTTCCGCTTCCATACCGGCCTCGCGTTTCGGAATTTAGGTCTGGAATACGGCTTCGGTTTGTCACTGGTAGCCTAGATTATCACCCACTTCGTTCTAATGCATGAAGTAAGGAGATATACCGGCTTAGTTCCTAGTAATGTTCCGTGGTCATACGGAAGAGTTTAATAAGTACATTATGGCTTCAGAGTTACAGAAGAGTCTTATGACAGTGCAGATATATATGGTAATCATGTTATCTAGAGTTACTCATAGTTACTAGAGCTCTAAACGAGAGTTCTACATGGATGTTTCCTCTAACTATAGTGCTTCTATATATAGTCTATCAGTTCACTACGCTTTTAGCTGAAATCAAGATCAGTCGCAGATTTGAGTTTAAATACTTTATTAAGTGTGACGCTGTTATTTAAAGTCTTTCTAATCTATGGACTATGAATCATACAATTGAAAGGTTAAGTTGTGCTTCAATAGTAGAATGCCTCCGTAGGTACGTTAGGTACTCAATGACTTCTTCCATCTACTTCTCAAAACTTATAATACCAGGTCTTTACATAGGTTAGGTACATACGCGCTAACCATACACACATACGAGGCCTAAAGCCGTACCGTCCAAATACAAAATCTCCGTCGCGTTCGGAGACAAAACGGGCGTGGCCCTAGTGCGGGGCTCTTTACCTCCTTTTATCTCCATAGTCCGAAGCCGAAGCCTGAAAGCATCGCGACATACTTATTAGGGAGGCTAGTAGTGCTAAGAGAATATGAAATATATATATAAAGGCTCTATAACAAGTCTTTAATAATTAAAAGACAAGACCACTATCAATTATCAATCTGTAAATTTCGAGAATTTCAAAAATCCTTATAGTATATACAATGGCCCCCCTCTACAAGAAAACCCTCATCATCGGCGCCACGTCCGGCATAGGCGAGGCCCTCGCCGCAAAACTGCACGCCGAGGGCACTTCCGTAATCGTGACGGGCCGCCGCCAGGATCGTCTCGACGCGTTTGCTGCGAAGCACCCCGGGTCCAGCGGTGTCGTAATCGACATCGCCAAGTTCGATGAGATCCCGTCCTTCGTCGCCTCCGTCACGCAGCAGCACCCCGATATCGACAGCGTGGTGCTTAACGCCGGTATCCAGCGGCCGTTCAACTTCGCCAAGCCCGAGACCGTAGACCTGTCTACGTTCGCTGAGGAGTTCAACACCAACTACGTGTCTTTCGTGCATCTAGTTAAGGCCTTCCTGCCGCATTTACAGCGCGTATCTAAGGGTACCGAGGCACACTTGATATTTGTAAATGCCTCGCTAGCGCTTGTACCGACGTGTAAGTATTTACAGACCCATTTCCCTCTCTGAACCCCTATTATATGAGCTAAAGTCTTCGGGGGCACGACTTCGGCATTCAAGCCTATCTCCTAACCATTGCTCACTCTCGCCGCTCTAGTAACCCGCACACCCGGGTATAACGCCAGCAAGGCAGCGCTTCACGCCTTTATCGTGAATGTGCGACAGCAAATCAAAGACGCCGGTTATAAGATCCGCTTTGTCGAAGTATTCCCACCCGCGGTGCAGACAGAGATCCACGACACGAAGCACCAACCGGACATGATAAACGGCCACGAGATAGGCATGCCCCTTGGCCTTTATACCGAGCGGATGTACGAGGGCCTGCAGAAGGGCGATGAGCAGTTCGCTATCGGACACGCAGAGGAGTACGTAAACTTACCACTCCCCTTTTCTTCGTGGAAAGTTATATTTACCTGTTCCTAACCCATTATAGGTGGCTTGCTGAAGGCGGCTTCGAGGCTACGCGGGCGAAGCTATTCGAACAAGGTCATGCCACCGTCAAGGGGGCCCTAGCGAAGTATGTGAAGAGTACCTAGGTACATAGTCTATAAACTCAAAATAGCACATATATGTGAACATTCTATACTCTATACTACCTATGTATAGTTTAGTTATCATTGCGTAATCCCCTTTTAACGCCGGTTCTAAAAATTGATCTTGAACGCCTTGTTTTAGTGTAAATCTAATGGACAAGAAACATCTAATAGGGCGTATTAGGAATTACTCATCAAAATTTAAACGGATCCAACTGGTCTGCCGCGGCGCGGACCTTGCTCGTAACATCGTCAAGCTGTAAAGTAAGTTAGTCGATTCAAAGTCCTTCATGCACTAGGTATAGTTATAATAACAATGGGCGAATATTAAGCTTGAACTTACGTAGTCAAAATCAAAGATGGAAAAGTGGTGACCTTGTACATCCACAACGTCTTTAATAAAACCACCGTGTTCCTTGTTATAATCACCCCAGCCCAGAAGTCGGTCTTCGCGCGTGAAATCGACGAAGCTCTTGGACGGGTCGCGGTTGAACCACTCTTTCGCTCGTAGGAGGATAGTTGGTGGTGCCTGCAGCCCATCCTCCCAGCGTGGCAACTCCCAGAATGACACCATGATGCGGGCGTGCGTCATGTTCAAGTTGACCTTCTCTTTCAGTTTCATAGCTTCGGACTCTTGGGCCGATAATATCACGGGTTCTGCCGGTAGCCGTGCCCGCATCTCAGCTGAGTAGCTTGGGCAGAGGCTGTCGATGAAGACCATGCCTTTGACCCGAAACTTAGCCCCCGTACCGCCATCACGCCTCGCCTCGGCAATCCGGTGCGCCATCTCAAGGGATAGAAGCCCTCCCAGTGACCAACCTGAGATTCACGTTAATATATAGGGAAAATTAATAGGTATTATCGGTAAATAGATACGTACCTCCGAGGAGGATGTCGCCGCCTTCGGGGATAGCCTTAGCGAGGAGCCCGACGTAGTAGGTAGCCATCTGAGGGATACCACCTTCCCACCAACCGCCTTCGTGGAGTCTAGCGTTCGCGAGACCCCATAGCGGACGGCCAATCTGGCTCAGGAGGTGGTAATTGAAATTGGTGCCACCACCGTCGTGGATTAATATCAGCGGGGCACGCGGCAGCGCCGGCCCCTGGTAAATCAGTGCCGGGTTCGGGAGATAATCGTGCATAGATAGTGGTGATAATGGGTTCGGTAGCTTTAGACTTGGGTGAAAGGAATGGATGCTCTGCTCGAGCGAGAAATTGAGCAGATGAGTGTTTATCTAGGTACCTAACTTATACCTTAGGTACTTGTGATAGGGTAACTAGAGGTAGACGTGATTAATTGTCGCTTCACGACTAAGCAAGGGTAAGAATTGACTAGTTTCTCCAATTCTATTCCTTCGTATTAAGTATTAATTCTGTCGTCGAATTCGTATATCACGTGTATTTCTTCTTCTTCTTCTTTTTTCTTTTCTTTTCTCTCTTTTTTTTTCGTTCTGTTTGCGTGCGGGAATTTGATCTGGTGAGAAGTGAGGGTGGAGCGAGGTAGGTAATTGAAGCTAACACCAGTCGTATACCGGGGGTGTTGAATCCGCAGTTGGCTATGTACCGAGTAGCAGCGTTACTGATTTTCCTCCGGTCTGAATGTGAATGTGTAACAAACAAAAAGTTCGGTTTGGGTGTTGAGAAGGTATTAATGCCCAGTTCTGGTGGTGCTTACCTGAGTAGAAGATGGCCGCCCTTCCGCCGATGTAGTACATGTACCTAGCCAATTGAAGTATCTTAAGTGTAAAATTCACATGTACAATTCGTGGGGCAACGCTCAATGGATCCAACGCATGTAGTGTTACCATCCTTATCTCTCGCGATGTGCAGCTTCCAAGAACCTATCTGCTTATATGCATATTAGGTGATGATATATTAAATGCATATCTCCTTTCTATGCATAAATGTATGAAAACCTTTATAAGCGGTACCTAAACGCTTACAAAGTACACATTCTCAACATCTTCCATCAAGTTTTCATCTCAGAAGCTCAACAACGAATTACCATGCATCAACAAGAGGTATGTAGGGACCCCACACGCATGCAGTTGATCTATGCACCATAGGGATGATGCTGTGCCGCCCTCTTACAGAATAATATGAGAACCCGATAGGTTCTAATTTACGCGCAGACATCCTACCCATGATATTCTCATGGTGAAATTCTCAATTGTCAACTAACCCCCTAAGTACTTCATTATCTACCTATGCAACGTTTCTCATGATCCGCATATCCGCCTACTGTTCCTCAAAATCCGATGGCCTAAGCAGCTGGTTGTCCAGCAGTTTTCCCATATGTGTCTTCTCGATGCTCTCGCAGTTACGTCGGATCTTCGTGTGGAGGATCTTGAAAAACGCCACTGGGCTGCTCTTCAGGCCTGACTCTCCACCAACCCTGCCCTTGCTGTCTTTAGCTATAAATCCGTCGGCGGTAATCTCTTCCCCTTTGCCGGGCGTACTGTAGCTAATGCCCAGGAACCGACACGCGTCCACGTATTGCTCATACGAGCCAAAGTAGAGCTGTCCGGCGAACAGATTCAGTTCCGTGATAAGCCTTTGGGGCACCTTGCGCGACGACAGCCTCTCGGGTACCGTGTATAAGTCAAGCTTGTCGAGCTCGCAATAGCCCAGATTTGCCCTGGGTGCATATAGATGTAAGGCAACAGCTTTAGATTCCATTATCATCGGTAACATAGCATTTGCCTCGTATGGGCTAATGACCATCATGTGCTTGACGAGCGTTTTAGCAGAGTCCTCATCGCTAGGAGGTGCCCCCGTTAAAATCCATTGAATAGCTCGTTGGTACGAATCTAATTGATCCGAGGCGCCGCGTCGTTTAATAGTGTTCGCGAAATCGTTCGAGACAAGTAACCTAGGACGGAACTGGGACACGTCGAAACAAGCCCCTGCCGAAGTATTGCGCAGGGCTAAAAATGCAGGCATGTATCCCTTAGACCCCTTGGTGATCATGCCAGAGGCAATGAATTCTTTGACACCTTCGTGGATCGTATGAATAGCTGGTTCTGCTGCGGGAGGTCTCTGATCCTGCCGTTCTTGCTCAATCTCCGGCGACAGCTCGCGTTCTTCCTCTTCTTGAAGCTCGGCCGAGTTAAGCTTTAGATTTTTGAACTCATTACATCGTAAAGAGATCGGGTCCGTGCCCATCACTTTCGAAGGCATGATTATATCACTGTCGGGGCGAGGTCGGTACCTGTACTCCAGCGTCTTCGCCTCCTCTTCAAGATATTTCTCGGCGAGGTCTTTGGTAAGATTGACCTTGCCGCTAGAACGGGTCTCTGCCCATATTTTCCTATGGGTTTCGTTGCGCCGGCCCTGATTTGCCCACAATGCCATACTCCTATGAATGTCTTTCCAAGTCTCGCCGATCGACCAGGCTAGAATATCCAAGACTGAAATATCCTGGTCGGCAGGAAGTCCGATATCAGCCCTATGTGCCCGGATTTTTCTTTGGACTTCGTCAGGGACGCAAAATACCACCGACTGCCCCTCCGCTAGCATTCTCATCCGCATACAAGCTGATACGCGTCAGTTTCCATAATTATATAACAGTAAGGCGCCGGGTTGACTCACCTTGTACCAGCCTATCTTTCGTTAAATTTGCTCCCAACGTGACAGCTGCACGGTAATCCCTTGGCAACTTCAGGTCAGTGCCTCTCGTGTGCTACGATAATCAGAGTTAGTAGTTATTTCTTTTAAATAAATATTTCAAGAGTTTAAGCCATTTTCGGTCAGCTCGGTTGACAACCCCTGACACATAAGAGAGGTCAACAAGAAAGGGGAAAAGCTGCAAATACATACCGCCTCATCTAAGAAAACAACACAAACATCCAGCTGTGACACGAACGGTGACGTATGAAGAGGCTCGGAGTGTCCCTTTCTGTCTAGGACATGAAGTTCGTCATGGTCGTCAACAAAGATGGCTGCTTGAATTGTAGTGTCATCCGAGGTCTTATGCAACCATGTTTTCGCTACTTCAAAGTTATTTAGCTCAAGTATCTGAGCTCCCACGTCTAGTATGACTCGCGTTGGTGGATCGAGCTTTGTGATAACATTCAACAGTACCTCAGCGACTGAATTCTCGCTTTCCTGGCGTGGCGGAAGGAGCGTAACGGAGTTCTTAGGATGGAGCAAATTCTCTAGAACCAATGCGTTTGTGTGCTTCTGATCCTCAAGGTCTAGCTGCTCGACATCATATGGTAGTACCTGGCGAGAGTCGTTTGTGCCGCTGAACCCCGTCGTTGGATGAGTCTTGACTTCTCCTATATCCCAACCCGAAGCCGAAAGCCTGTGTGAAAACTCCTTCATTTCCTTTGGGAAGACTATGTGCGCTAGGAAGTAGTCTATGACGCCTTTGGCATGCCGGAAAGAGTTAAATAGGGATTGCGTACATTCTACATCTTCGAGATTAATGCCAACCAGGGTTTTGAAGGTATTGGGGAGATTATCTGCGTCCTTTACCCATACCCCAAACTCTTGGTCGGCCTGGTCAGACCTAAGGAGGTGTTCGAAAGTTTGCAATAGGTCTTGGTATTCGAGGCCGCCGTAGTAATAACTCAAAGATGTGAGGATGATAACAACATCCGGATGACTGAATTCAGACCGCAGCGAGGGGTTATCTTTAGCTCTATATGGCACCGCGAGTTTAGTGCTTGGTTGTCTGTTTGAGTCAAGGCCATAGTCAACTCTCCACCGCTTATGCCCGAAGGCGAAGCCCAGTACGCCTCCGGCTATAAGACCTCGCAATAGGAGTAAAGTTTGGCTAGCACGCGTCCAGAATCCCTTAAGGCTAGGGTCTTCGACGAGCGCAATGTCAGTAGGAGCAGGTTGGACCTCGGTAATGTATCTGATTATTGCTTGGCGGACATGTTCCTGTTGTCTTGTGATGGGGAAGCCGTTGATGCCCGTTGCACAAATACGCTCCGTAACCCGAGAGAGAATCTGGTCGGCGGCATCCAGCTGTAAAATGCGAGTACGTGGGAAACACCCAGGATACTGAGAATGGACCTCGAGTGCACCGGAGAGGTCGGAGCGAACTTCCAAGACGACTTCTCTAACTACCTCCAGGACCTGATGAATGCATACCCATCTTTCGGGGCTATATTCAGTTGGACGTTGTGTGCCCATGGTATAGACCAACTCGAATTTGACGCTAAAATTTTCATCGCTCTCGTCGACGATATCGCGAGTATTCTTATTGAGGTATTCTTGACTTTGTACCAAAGTACGACCGATCTCTTCCTTTCCCGTTAGGATACACTCGATACCCATAAGCTTGAATGACAGGATGTGCTCGGGTTGCATTAAGAATATACCCCCATTGCTCTTACAGGTTTCAAACATATTTCGCATCGCCAGTATCTCGGTTTCTTCGACTTTAACGGCGCGAGAGAATGGTAGGTGATAGATCTGTCGGTCTAGTAAACCCCCAAGCTTGGATATAAGCATTTGGTACATCTGCCTCGACTGCGGTTTTCCAACGATTACCCGGACTAAACGAGAACCATCTGCGAGCGCTGTTGCGACCATGGGTACGATGACAGATGACTTCCCTTCTCCCATGTTTAACTGCATGACGGCATTCCTACCCCCTTCGGGGCTCCTCATATTATTGGCTATTTGCTCCTGAACTGGACGGATCATAAGGTCGCCCTCTATTTCCAAGAGCAGAGACTCTGGCTGATCTTGTGGTCGCCAGTTGGTGTGGCCGGGATTTCTCAGTTCGCTTATAAGGACGGAAGGATTGTGAACTGCCCTTAGCAAACGGTCTGCTCTCTGCAGCCGAGAAATGGTTATGCCGTAATAAACTATGCAACTTTTCCAGTCTTCCGATAGCTTCTGCCACTTGCTACGACAGAGACGTTGCAAGAAGAAGCTTGGTGATAGCCTTGGCCATTGGTGGATTGAGGCTAAGAGAGTTCGAAAAGTATTCTGTTCGCCTCCTTGGTTGGATTTGACAGCTTCTTTTATGGCCTCATAAGTCTTATCAACTACCTCTTGGCAACTATCGCGATGGTGAGCAAGAAGTTGTTCAAGTTCTTGCATACCTTTCGTCAGGCGGTACTCCTTCCTCCAGCCCTGTAGTGACTCCGTGCTAGTCTTGAGGTCTGACACGTAACGTCTGTCGTATCCAGATTGCACTTGTTTATCTAACCTCGACAGCAAAAAGGGAAGCCGCGGTGCTTCGTTACTGTTACCATTAGTCAGGGATATGTTGTGTGTCATATTATCCACAGTATATGGTAACATAAGAGGAGCTGGGGGGTTGAATATTTCGTCGTTGCTGGTAAAACCAGGCCTTCTCGTACAGTTCCAAGGGGGGATAGTTGGAGAGAATCGAGAAATGCTAATCGGAATGACATCCCGTGGAATCCTACCGCCGATCTGGTTGAGATAATTCTCAAGAAGATGGTTGTGATAGCGTGGCTTGAATAATTCCGTTACTCTACTCATAGCTAAATCCACATTTATGTATTTCCACCATTCCACTGAACCCGCACGGTATGGGGAAGTCGGACGCTCACAGGGCCATTGAGTTATTAGTTTATCACGGAAAGTTCTGGCTGCTTCATTTCTATTTTTCTGAAATGTCTGAGACTGTCGGGCCCTAAAAGCGGACCAGCTCTCCCATGCAGGCGAAGATAGATCAGCTTCCGGACTTTCGTGAAATGGACGGTATGAATCGGTAATAACGCTGTACAGATGTGAACCGGAGACGCAAGAGCCAAGAGACAGCCGAAAAATGTCAGCTGTAGGTGGACTAAGAGCTGTTCCGGGAACTGTAAAGAAGGATGCCAAAATCTGAAGGATTGTCATGTCGGCATCCTTATCGAATGAAATCGTAGAGAGCCAGAACATGACTTTGAACTTGTTATGTTCAGTTGCTCTGTCGCTCAACAACTGGTAGATTTGAATCCAGTGTTTGGCGATGAACTCGGTAGAACCAATAAGCAATGTAGAATCGTAGTTTGCTTGAATCTCCGGAAAGGAAGAGTAAATAGTCCTGGGTCCAAGCACATCATATCCAGAAAGGAATTCCCAGATATATTTTCCTAGGTCTGCCACGGTCTTCTCGTTCAGGGCGAAGCGCTCTCGGAATATAATTTTGGATATAATACGAGCCCGGGACGCCTTTTCGGAAGACTGGTTGTTGTCTCTGCTTCGATAGACCACATCCGAGGATGTAGTATGGTCCTCAGCACCAAAGCCCGAGACGCGGAATGTAGATGAACGAATAGTATCACGGCGTAGAAGGCTCTGCTCAACCTGATGTAGAATTGGTGGGGAAACATAAGATTCCGGGTGGAAAAATTTCGATGTATTAGCTTGGTCAAATATCGAGCGCACAGTTTGATAAAATCCGTTATGCTGGGCTAGGAAATCAAGTAGTGGGTTCCATACCACGGTTTGCATTTCCCGTTCGTTAGCTGGGTAATAGTATCGCGCCGGAGTAAGCAGGGCGATCTTCTTCAGTAACTCAAGGTTTTCTTCTGTCAACTTTATGAAAGACCTCACGGCGGCAGAGTTCAAGATGGATAGTGCTTCTTCAGTCCCTGTTTTCCCCGTCAAGGGATCCGGTAAGGGAAAAGAGGTAAGTGCGTGGAGGTACGACAAGAGTAACCTGCCTTGTAGACTTCCATTGTTAGCGAGTCTGCCGATTAAGCCGTCAACCTCGTAAACGTAAGCTTTCGTAGAAGACTGCCTTTCAATATTAACATGGACATGTTGCCCATGCTTATAGAATACTATATTTCCATTTGGGATGAGGGCTTTGCGTCGAACTCGGCCGTTGTCGCCTTTCAGCACAAGCATACTTTGGAGGCCAATCAAGGTTCCAATAGACTGGTCCTCATCCACCGACATTCCACGGAATTGGTGAGAATATATTGAACTGTCTCCCTGCTTCAAGTGAAACCCTAGTTTTAACCTAGGGAATTCAATATCCACAGAATGACCCTGAAGAATGATATGCGTCCAGGCATGCTCTTCAAGACGGTTCAAGTTTGTTTTGAAGATTTTCTTCGCTGTATGGCTGTTGATGTCGACAAGGAACTTACTGCCTTTACATAGCCGCCAACAGTGGTTTGCAGTGTCCGAGCGTACCAATCTCCAATTGTCCTCCGAGTGAGTCCACGGAAGCTCCTGGGGGCAGAACTCAACGTAGCCACCAGCTTCGTTATACCAATGAACGAAGTTATCAACGAACATTATTGGAAATAAGTTCTGGAGGACAGTTCGGGGGACTAGTTCAAATGTTTGATTATTGGCAACCGCCCGAATAAGGAGGGTTTCGGCCGAGTTGTCCAAGCCAAAATTTAGGCTGTGTTCGTTGAACATTTTCTTGGAACTGAATCGCATCCCAGGGACTGAACTCGGGACAACTTCTAGAATTGACTTTCCGAACAACACAGAATACATGTAGTGTTTCTCATACTCTCGAGGCAGTCGACCTAGAGGGGACCCATTGACGAAGAGCTCGCCGGTTAATAGACTGAAGACAACGTACAAATCGTTGTCTCCATTATTAAGTGTTGACCGGTTAACAATCCAATGATTGTACGGCTTCTTCTGGATTTCCCACTTCCCCGCCGCAGGGAAATCAGACCAAGTCTTCTTGATAGCATCGTCTAACGCTGGGCTGCTCTTTGTTATTATTTCATCTGCGAGAATATTAAATGCTCGATACGCAAGCCGCTCCCATCTTCGATGCATAATAGAAGTCCACTCATCTGCTTTACTTGGAATGCAGTTTAGTCCTTCATTGATAACAATGCTACACCGTATCATAGTGCAGGCGGAATCGGGCGCGGCCAAAAGGCTACGGAGATGTTCCTCTTCGACGTTAAACGTGTCCGCACATATCAGTGTTATCTTCACCAATCTGTATCGCAGCTCCTCCTTAATGTCGTCATCCGTAGCGCCTTGAATTTTGTCCTCCAAGTCGTGGATCCATCCCGAAGTGATCTTGCGAATATCAGCCAAAAAAGTAAGGCACTTGTCTTTCTCATTTTGCGAAGACGTCAGTGAAAGCAGACGTCTAGCTATAGAAACGAAAATTCCATGCCCTTGAAATGATTGCCAATTCTCTCTAACCCTAAGCAATGCTTTGTCCAGGCTGTCTAGTAAGGCATGGGAAAACTGCGCATCGACGAGGGTTTTATGACTACTCCTAAGCACATTATGTCCGTCGCGGGGTCCAACTTGGAAGATGCACTGCAAGATAACCAAAGCAGTCTCTTCCTTCCTGAAGTCTATGCTTGGTGACGCAAGTTGTAATAAGATGTTTTGCCATTGAAGCAGGAAGCCTAACGGAAGAGACGCAAGCGCCTTGTACTCTTCTAGAGAAAGTTCGGTAGGACAGGTTGACTGGGTGGCTATGACCTTGTTCGGTGGTGGGCCGGCAGGTTCTAATGGTGTCCGATTAATAAATGGTTGTATTGGTGATATCTTGTCCGTTGGCCTCTTCGGTAATGAGTACGTGCATAGTTCGGCAATGTCGTCTGTAGACATAAGCGAAGTGGTGAAGAAACCGGTCGATTTATCATAATATCTCAGACGCAGTCCATTCTCGAGACATACATCATCCACAGTCATGGTAGCAATAGCTTTCATACGGCGATGGGTTCCTGTATGAGGCTTAACACCAGATAGTAGTATTACCCGCTGCCTTGAATCGAATCCACGGAAGTAGCTTGGTAAGTAATCGGCTAACCTGTAGTTTGCTACTGGTTTCTCTTCCACTAGGTACTTTAGCTTCAGGATGTCGTAAAGGACGAACACCGTAGTGTCACGCCACTGACGGAATGAGCAGGGAACATCAAGCTCGAATACAGTCGACTTTTCTTGAAGCTCATTTCTAGGCAGTGGCCACTCATGTATTCCTATTTTTATCTGCTTTGCCTGCCGAGGGATGTCGCATTTAAGACAGTTATTGGTGCAATGCTCAGAATGATCGCCTGTGATCGAATCGATCCTCGTAATAGTATCATGTTCAATCTCATCCAACTTCTGTATGAGATCGTCGTACTGGTCTTTTTTCCGCTGAAATTCTTTCCGCTTTGCTTCCCTGTCCTGGTGTGCTTTCTTGACAATGGAAGCGCGGAGCTCCTCATGTTTAACAGATTGGTTGAAAAACTGTACGGAAAAGCAATTTCTACTGCCAAAGTCGTTGAGTGCTTCGTAAGGGAACGGGGCCTGGGATCTCCGATCGATTAAATATTTTTCAATGTCACAGAGCCTTATCATTTGGCTTCTTGTTGGCAAATTCAAATTCTCTAACATGTCCAAAGGGATTCCCGGCTTATACTTTTTCAGTAACTTGCAATTTCGTATTGCTGACTTGTCGGATGCAACCCAGAGGTCGAGTATAGTAAGGATCATGATGGAGCTTAGCTCGGGGTTACCTTCGTAACACGAGAAGGCAACTCTGTAGTAATTCTCAATAAATTCTCTCAGAATGCCAGTAGCATCATGACACTCTTCGTTGGCCCCTAACCAACTTTGGAGGTTTGAAGCAACCCACGACTCGAATAATGCCAATTCGTACATCACATACACGTTCTTTGTCGATGATGGAACTGGAGGCACTTGAGAACTATAGTCGATAAGAGGGCAGCTCAACTGAAAGGCAATGGGTTGATTACTTTTTCCACGGCCCCCTATACCGTGGATAAAATCGACAAGTCTCGAGAGCGACATGTGAGTATCTTGATCAAAGTTAAGACCTTGAAGGTCCTCTAGGTTGTTAGGAACCATATTTTCTTCTCGGATCCGCGACCATCGGTCACGAATAATCTGATCCGTTGATGATAGAGTTGAATTTACGAATTCGGCGGCAGGTCCGGGGATAGATCCGACAATCTTATGATAGCGTCTGGAGATTTTGGCACTCATAGCCACTAGTAGGTCGCTCGAAAGGCTTTCTTGCCCTTGCGCAAGAACTTGTGCCATGAAATATATCATGAAGGTTTTGTATAGATGTTCTGGGCATGTCGATAGACTAGCAGATCGTGTGAATAGGAGTTGTAAGACGACACGGATAAGTAGCCATAAAGCCGACCTATGCCACGGTAGTTTGGCATCTTGCCAGAATACTTCTTCGCGAGTATTCTTCCAGATTTTCGTAACCTCTACTTCATTGCCCATAGATAATAAGAACGCAAAGAAGAGTTCAGTGATTATCTTCGGGTGTGTGGTATCTCGATCTTCATCGTGCATCTTGTTGTCCTTTCTGACTTGTGGTTGAGTATCAGGGGCCGACTGGTGGGTCATTTTTATCAAGGTGTAAGCTACTGTATCTTGGAACTCGCGTGTTTGGAAAACAGACAACGGGATAGACACAGCTGCGCCGGGGAAGAGCCGACGTAGTCTCCCTTCTGTTGAAATGACAGCCTGGTTAGAGGGAGATAGTTCAAACACCTCGACTTGAACAGACGCATCCAATCTCGAGAACAATATACCACAGTTCTGAGCTTGAATATGACATGCAACCGTCCCACCTACTACAATAGTTAACTCGCAAAATATTTTAAAGGGGTTAAGATATAGACTAACCTTTCCGGTTAAGGAGGCAAAAGGCCCCGAGAAGCCTTTTTTCGTCAGTTGATGATTTACTTCCGATGTAATCGTGGTTACGATGTAGATGTTCCATCGTAGTGATGACTGATTCCACAGCGTTGGCTTCGTCTCCTTGTACATATTCTCTAAACGTATTCAGACTTTGAAGGGCTGCTTTTAGTAAGGCTTCTTCATTCTTCACATCGTAATCATTCTCATGAGGTAACTGCGGTGGAAGGAACACATGATTGATAATGTAGCGGGTTTCTTCCGCGGACAACTTGGACAGCTTTCTCTGATTAGCCTGTGCCATTCTTGCGACGGTTGATTTGAATAATAGCTGAACGGCAGGACAGTGAACGAGGGTTGGAAGAGGTAGAAAGGGTAACTGAATAAGATGAAGATGGAATGGAATCGTTTGCAGTGTAGGTGTTTTAATGAAAGGATTTCGAATGTACGTGTAAACGTTGTGTATGAAATTCCTAAGTAATAAGGTGGGAAAGTGCGGTACCTAAGGCGATGTGAGGCTCCAACACATCCAACACATCCAACGCGGAGAGATAAACATTATTTTCATACCTACCTCCTCCTAACTACATGGTACTTTGCGCGTATCTATTCGGACAGTTGCATAGCCGCCCATGAAAATTAGCCGTCGACATAAGAGGTACATAACCTAAGACAAGGCGTTTTTAGTAGAGCTAAGATATGTACCATAATACAGATGTTAATGATAAGTCCAGTAACAGGTATGTATACGATATAATACTTATTATTTCAAGTATTTCGCCTCTGAAAATAATATATTTGACACTAGGAATACCGATCCCAGGTAGATGGTAGGTACCTATTGTACCGGATCCTCAGGTAAGAACAGCATCATAACTGGTCGATATTCCCATATTAGCGCCTGATCATTTCTGAGTGGTTTGGGTACCTACCAACTGACAGTCATAGAGACCAACTGACAGACATAGGGCTGCCTATCCCGTCTTGATGTGCTACACTACCCGATATGTAACACCTGAGTTTCATGTTTTCTGTTATTTCTCAAATCAAACAGACTGTTGGCTATGTTGATTAGTTCCACGTGTACCGGCCTAGTCGCATATATGATAGATCACGGGCAGCAGAGGTAGCAGCCTGCCTAATTGCACAGTATAAATACAACTCAAGGCTACGAGATTCCTCTTTAAAACATAAACCTGAAAAGTGTTGGTGATATGTTACATTCTGCTTCCAACAGGTATAGTAGTGGTAAAGTGTCTGGCCGAGTACCTTATATATGTTGGGGGTTAACATATGTGCGGTCAACTCGTACGCTCAGTTGGTGTCTTAAGACTAGGAATTATTGATGGTGAAACTAGTAAGGCTTTAGGGGAATGTTATAAGTTATATTTTATAAGACGGCTAAAAGGACTCTATTTAATACCTTAGCGGGAATTATAGGGAACTTATAAGCCTTGCGCATGCCTTGTACAGGCCTAACTACAGTGACAAGCCTTGTGCAAGGGTTAGCAATCCTGCAAGGGTTAGTTTTTCTGCAAGGCTTATAAGTGGGTGTATATCCCTATATAAATTTGGTGGTGGGATACATCCGATAAGAATACAGGGCATTTTTAGTATTATTTTCCCCTGTAACCACTGTTATTTCATTACAGTAGGTTTTAGTGATATTAATGCCTGAGGCCACTATAACCACCTAAGGCCACCAAAACCACCTAAAATTGCTATATCACCACCTTCACTGGTGAACAACGCCTGTAATTCCCTTGATCTCCCCTGAGTCCCCTGAGACCATATAATTTAATTGAATACCCTGTACGGCAAGCACGAGATATATATACCACAATAGCAAGCACACAATCTATCGCGTAATACGTAATCCCGTAGACTTGTAATCAATTGCCCTCGTAGTCAAGTGGTATAGTACCCACGTAATAGTAGTAATCTCACGTTTAACCCAGTAATTTGACATGTTTTTCGCATTAGATAAATACCTGCAAATAGCCTTAAATAGTAAGAGGAACAAGGTATTAGAGTAATAGCTAGGCCTGTAATTTTTACCTTTTTGCGACCGTACGAATTGTTGCGGCTATATACTCGTATGCGCGCAGCTGCAATTGAATTATAGGCTATACAGGCGGTTCAGGCATCTATTTCCAGTTGATCTAGTGGATTATTTACAGTGGCTTTAGGGGATAATTTACAGGGCACTTATAGTGGACTGTTTATAAGGCTTATTTGATCTGTAAGGCTTAGATGCCTCGCACCAGGGTTATAGCCTATTATAGGGTTTTAAACCCAGCAGGGGTTGCCTGAAATATAAGGCCTGCGTAAGCCTTATAAGGTCCCTATATTTCCCGCTAAGGTACCTATTTAAGGCTGTAGTGGGGAAGTTGCAACAAGGAGGTACCTACCTAACCTAGGGAATATTTTAACGCGGAACCTTATGTACCTAATGTATGAGGTACATACACTGCATACATACATGTAGTAGGTACCCGTAGCTACGCCTGGTTAAGTACCTACGTATTGTACCTTATTGAGTTTGTGACTCAAGTGGCTAAGAGAGGATTTGATTGGTCAATTTCCAAGCTTGGCTTGTGCATATTGATCGTATCCTTGTCTCGAACCCGTGCTTGTCCTAACCATTGAAATCAACCAGCCGACCAGCCGACCCGGCCTAGTACCACCAGATACATCTTATCATCAATTTCTCCACTTACGCCAACACGCGACCTACTTCCATTGACGCGTTTTATCTAATCTGATAACTCTTTGTCTCTCGTTGATTGAGCCTGTTTTTCGGAATTGGTAGATGCGATACGTTGCTCTTGAAGCCTTGACCAATACCGACGAAATACTCCATCTGCTGAGTATCTGACTCCATGTCGCCAACCGCCGAAACTCTTGAGAAAGATCTCCGCGATGGGGTCCGCGCTCTCGTCGCTGAACGCGGGTGGGATCAGGTAACCGTGAACAACGTCCGACAATATGTCGAGGACAAGGGAGAGCTAGAACAAGGATTCTTCAAGGCGCCGGAGTGGGAGGCGCGTAGCAAGAAGATCATCAAAGAATTTGTTGTACGTTTTCTATTTCACCACATATTTATGATTGATTGCACGTCTGACTAAATTGTGATGCTTAGGCTCAGTTGCTAGCCGAAGAAGATGAAGCTCCATCATCCTCGGCGGCCAATGTCAAATCGGAAGCTAAAAACGGGATTAAGCGACAATCGAGCGAAGAGCCTTCCCCATCACCCAAGCGCCAGAAGAAAGCATCTCGTGCCGCTCCGTCTAAAAGAGCTAAAGCGAAGAAGGAAGAATCAGAATCGGCGCTTAGCGACTTGGAAGACCAGAGCGATTTTGGAGAGCAACCAAAGAAAGCAACTAAGCAAAGGGTCGCTAAAAAAGAGGAGTCTGATTCAGAGTTGAGCGATCTTGATTCGCCAGAGGATGAACCTAAGAATGCTAAGCCACAAAAATCCATTTCACGTCGAGGAGCCAAGAAGGAGGAAACAGAATCCGAGTTAAGCGACCTGGATGATTCGGAAAACGAGCCAAAGAAGAAGACAAAGGGCATAAAGAAGGCTACGCCTCGGCGCAAGACCAAAAAGATTACCAAAAAAGAAGAAGCAGCTAGTGATCTAGAGGACTCGGCAGCAGGAAAAAAGCGAAAACGTGCGGCACCTGCTAAAAAGCGAAATACTAAACGCGCCAAGGCGGAATCGGATAGTGAAGACGATTTGTCAGACGAGAAGAAGGAAGTCACAAAGGATGAAGTTGAATCTACTGCCGATGAAAAAAGTCTGCCTCAGCCGAGAGTAAATGCTAAGACTGAATCGAAAGCAGAGGAATCAGGCGAGGATACCAAACTAAATGTTGTGGATATCAAGGACAACAAAGATATCAAGGAGGCAGACGCCGATGACTCAGGTTCAGATTTGTCGTCCGTTATAGACGACCCCCCTCCCAAAAAGCGAAAACCCAGAGAACCGAAGGGTGCTCCTAAGCCTAAGCAGGCAAAGGAATTGTCTGCAGACGATACGGAGATCAAGAAACTCCAAGGCCAATTACTCAAGTGCGGAGTTCGCAAGATATGGGGCATCGAGTTGAAGAAGTATGGTGACGATAGCAAGGCCAAAATTAGGCATCTGAAGGAAATGCTTCGAGATATCGGGATTGAAGGTCGCTTTTCCGAGGCGAAAGCTAAGGAAATCAAGGAAAAAAGAGAACTCATGGCAGACCTAGAAGCTGTTACGGAGATGAATCGGAACTGGGGTAGCGGAGCGGGTAGACGTGCTTCTAGGAGCAAGACCACCAAGAAGACATCGAAAGGAGAATCCGATGAGGACCAAGATGCCAAGGATGAAGAGGATGAGGACGAAGAAGTCAAGGGCAACCCACGCGTGTCAAAGCGAATGGCTGATTTAGCCTTTCTGGGAAGCGACAGCGAGTCTGATTAAATGGTCTACGGAGCAATGACAGTGACAAGGTTGTCAGTACCGAGCATGATATGATATGAACGGATTGACTGAGCTTGATGAAATCCGTGTGTTTTTACATGTAACTAGTTACTTTCCGGCGTTCATCTTCTGAGCTATGAGGCTAAAAATAGCAACTGAGCCCATGAACAAGACAGCATTATAAAACTAATTCGTATTAGTTGACCGAAGATAACGTATTTTGACCAAGGAATCTAGGCACAACTACTCACAGCTCTACGCGAAATCTCCCTCTCCTCATCATCCGACCTCGCCTCGATGAAGAGTCGACGTAGGTTTGGAAAGTTTGCCTGGGTTGTTTGTTAGTTGATACCTGTGAGCGTGCCATTCTAACTCTGAACTTGCCATGTAGTTTTGAGCAGGAGTAGTTATGGTTAAAGAAGTGGTAATTGATTAGATGAGTATTCTTGGTATAACTAATCGAATCTATAGTTCCAAGTTGGCTTGACTTAGTAAGGACTTTATACGAATCTCTTTTGATTATGGTATAATATGGAGAGTGGAGGGTTCTATATTGCTTCAAACGTCTTGAAGTGCTTAGGCCAAGCTAAGATTCATGGATCTTGAGCTATCGGGCTATCCCACTTGTACATGGGTACATCAAGGTACATAGGTACATAGGTACCCCCTTTCAAGTTCTATTTGTGGCTTGTACATTGTGGCTGTTACAGGTGTCGTCCATGGATGGAGACACCGACTTCCAGGCTAAAGCTGGCAACCACAACCGCATAACTGGGCTTAGCCTTTTGATAAGTGAAGTGGCCAGGGGTTGATTTAACAGGGCAGCATTCTTTCAACTATCATCACTCAATACGTAAATCTTTTCTATTCCTTTCCCCTTTCCCCTTTCCCAGAACGATAAACGACATAAGCAAAACATCGACAACTAACTTCTAATTGGAAAGAGATCGGATGCAGCTATAATTGCCCTAAACGGGCCTTAATTCGCAACCTGTTTCGCCTCCCCGACTCTCCATAAATCCACTGATATCATATCGAGATGTCGGCGGTCAGTCGCATTCGCGGCGCTTTCGCCGTGCCTAGGAAGGGCGAGACGTTCGAGTTGCGAGCTGGTCTGGTGTCTCAATATGCTTGGGAGAGGAAGGAATCAATCCAGAAGACTATTATGGCCATGACCCTGGGTAAAGACGTCTCACAGCTGTTCCCCGATGTACTGAAGAATATCGCGACCGCCGACCTCGACCAAAAGAAACTCGTCTACCTCTATCTAATGTAAGCAGCTTGATGTTCTCTAGGGAGCTTCACGATGTGCCCTAAAATCCATTTGAGTGGTAAACTTACGCAGAATTTAGGAACTACGCCAAGTCGCATCCTGACCTATGTATCCTCGCCGTCAATACGTTCGTCCAAGATTCTGAAGACCCGAATCCCCTTATAAGAGCCCTTGCCATTAGGACCATGGGATGCATTCGAGTAGACAAGATGGTAGACTACATGGAGGAGCCTCTACGGAAAACATTACGAGACGAATCACCATACGTACGAAAAACAGCTGCTATCTGCGTCGCGAAGCTGTTCGACTTGAACCCCTCCATGTGCATAGAAAACGGCTTTCTAGAAATCCTGCAGGAGATGATCGGAGACCCTAACCCTATGGTGGTTGCCAACTCGGTGCAGGCGCTCTCAGAAATATCTGAGACGGCACCCGAGACGAGGGCATTAATTATAACACCAGCAACGCTCAAGAAATTGCTGATGGCTTTGAACGAGTGCACGGAATGGGGTAGAGTGACTATCCTTTCGACCCTGGCCGATTATCCGCCCCAAGATGTCAAGGAGTCAGAGCATATCTGCGAACGAGTAACGCCCCAGTTCCAGCATGTGAATCCTAGTGTCGTGCTCGCTGCTGTCAAAGTAGTATTCATCCACATGAGATTAATCAATGCCGATCTTGTCCGACAGTACCTCAAGAAGATGGCACCTCCACTGGGTTAGTTACCACGTCCTTCGTCTACTTAAGACTATCACTAATATACATATATTCAGTCACCCTTGTCGCTTCCGCACCCGAAGTCCAATATGTCGCGTTACGGAATATCGACCTCCTTCTACAGGCTAAACCCGATATTTTAAGCAAGGAACTAAGAGTATTCTTTTGCAAGTACAACGATCCGCCTTATGTCAAGCTTCAAAAGCTCGAGATCATGGTGAGGATAGCGAACGAGAAGAACTACGAGCAGTTGCTGGCCGAGTTGAAAGAGTATGCGTTGGAAGTGGATATGGACTTCGTTCGACGAGCTGTCAAGGCTATTGGGCAAGTTGCAATCAAGATCGAGAGCGCGAGCGAAAAATGTGTCAACGCGCTACTGGATTTGATCGCTACCAAGGTCAACTATGTGGTTCAAGAGGTGATAGTGGTCATCAAGGATATCCTCCGAAAATATCCCGGTTACGAAGGCGTCATTCCGACGCTCTGTAATCACATCGACGAGCTGGACGAGCCTGACGCCAGGGGTGGGCTGATTTGGATTGTGGGCGAGTATGCAGAAAAAATAAATAACGCAGATGAAATATTGGCGAGTTTTGTGGATGTCTTCCTAGAGGAGTTTACGCAGACGCAACTACAAATCCTCACAGCAGTTGTCAAATTATTCTTGAAAAAGCCAAGCAACAACCAAGGATTGGTACAAAAGGTTCTACAAGCGGCAACGGCGGAGAATGATAACCCAGATATTCGAGACCGAGCATATGTCTATTGGCGACTTTTGTCAGGGGATCTTGCTATTGCAAAGGTACAGTATTCTCAGACCTCCTTTGTGCTTGGTTTGGTAACTAACAGGTCCTAGAGTATTGTCCTCTCTCAGAAACCCGCCATTTCAACCACAATGACAAGCTTGCCAGCAGCTTTACTAGAACAGCTACTCGGTGAACTTTCGACTTTGGCCTCGGTCTACCATAAACCGCCAGAGTCTTTCGTTGGCAAAGGTCGCTTTGGTGCCGACGAAATCCAACGAGCAGCAATCCAAGAACAACGGCAGAATGCGGCTGACAATCCCATCGCGGCATCAGTTGCTGGCGGTGCCCAAAATGGGGCACCGGCACAGAACAACATCGAAAACCTTTTGGATATCGATTTCGATGGCGCCGCGCCGGCTTCACAAGAGCAAAACTCGGCGTCAGCTACGCCAGATCGCGTAGCAAGTCCGGCCGGCGGAGCTTCATCGGGCGGAATGGCAGATATGATGGGTCTCTTCGATGCCCCGCCACCTCAAAACAAACCCGTGGGTAGTGGTGTCGGTGGTGTGAATGATATCATGAACGGATTTGAAGGATTGGATTTAAGCGGGTCAAGCCAGCCTCCCCCAGCATCGGTCCAACTTGGCCACGGAAGCGCGACGGAACAGAAAACTACGAACAACGACGATCTACTAGGTCTCTTCTAGGCGAAGCGCAACCCACGTCCTCGTTTAGCAGAAACCCAGAATCCCTGGGCGAAAGATCGCCGAGGGAACAACAGCAGGAACGACCTGTTGGATCTGTGATAGAATAGATTTCGATAATGTTACTAGGTCGTAACAGCGTTGGGCAAAGGGAAAGGGGTCCATTAGGCAGGCTTGTTAAGATGTGATATCGTGAAATGATAATAAGCATAGCGCCTAGTTTACTAGCTGAAAAATCATGATGCGAAGATGGATCCTCGCCTAACGCGTACCCCGTACTCCTAGAGCTCTATGTCTTAAGCTTATCCAAAGCCCATTCGCCTAGGCGTCTCTTTTCTCCCGTCCCTACAACAGGGATCTGGTAGTCATGTATTGTACGTAGAGTATGTTTCCCATCTATATAGTTATAGGGAACCACGCCGAATTCTTAAAATATACCTAGGTACCTAACATATCCTCCCAATGCATCGACTCATCACGCATCGACACCCGTCACTTGCCCCCGTACCGTGCCATCCAAGGGCGGCCCGCTGCTCTTCTCCTTGTCGTCCTTGTCGCGCTGCCACTCCTCGGGCGTCAGGCACTTGGCGCTCCAGGCGTGGATGGCGGCGATCTCGTCGCGCAGGGCGGCGTTGACGGCGCGGTGCCGCTTCAGGCTGTTCTGGCCGGCGAAGTGCGGCGATACGATTAGCGATGTGAAGGATTGGCCGCAGCCGCCTGGGGTTTTAAAAAGCGCAGGTTAGTTAGTTAGTTTTGGTTTTGGAGAGGAGAGGAAAGGGGGAGGATGGGGGGGAAAGGAAGGGTATATATGTACCGGACATATCGGTTACTTCGACGTGGACTGCTTCCAGTCGCTCCGTCAAAGCCGCTTTCAGCGATGTTTCGGTGATTGTGGGCTCGTTCATTTCTTGGTGGTGGCTGTGGTCGTCGTAATATGAATGGAATGGAATGGAATGGAGGGGATGGGGTTTTCTTATAGGTATCTGATCTAATATATGGTATATTGTATTGTACGTTGGTGTAGTTCGCGTAAGTGTAGTAGGGAGAAGAATGTAATAAGCAAAGCCGATCAAGCGCAGCTTTGTCAAACGGAAAGAAGGTATGTACCTGTTAACCTCAGAAGTAGATAGTGGTTACACAGATGCCCCGCGATGATGACATTGGATCTCGGCTGGTAGCGAAAGAAAAGCTCCGACGACTGAATTATCGATAGTGGGGTGTGGGGTTCGTGACTAGAGCTATGTATTGTATGTAAGCTAAGGGAACCTTTCAATTAAACATATTATTTAATGTCATCATAATTATTGAGTCGTTCAAGTAAAGCTTCATGTCATGTCCCTTTGGCATCGGACGGATACTCTAAATTTTCTGTCGAAGCATATCTCTAAATTATCATCAAACCCTCTTCCCCGCGCTCATCGGGCTGGGAAAACAGCCCTTGCAGTTAACTCTACTTGTGCGAGTAGAAGCTACAGACTCCAACCGCAGAATCTCAAGTCTTATTATTATACTGTGATAAGACAAGAGCGTACCTTTAGCTCATCTAGAATCATGGCAGCTCCGCCGGCGGCTAGTCTCACGGATGCGGTGGTTGCTGCGATGAGAACACTGTTAGTAACCTTTATAAGTTAGATTTTTCATCGTGGTTAGGTATAAGCCTTATATCATATTAAGCTAACATCGCTCATAGTTTCCCGGAAGAACTAGCGGATAATGCGTGGGACAATACAGGACGTGAGAGACAACTTTATATATAGCATGGGCTATCGGATATGAAGCTAATGGTGAGGTAGTACTCCTCGGACAAGCGCCCTTGTCGTCATCGTCGGTGTCTAAAAAGGAGACTGGAGGTACCGTTCTTCTCACCAATGACTTAACTTCCGCCGTGGTCGACGAGGCATTGGCAGAAGGAGCCAATATGATTGTCTGCTATCGTATGAGTTGCACCCATCATTACATACGCTGGCTAAGCTGGCGGTACTGACGACTAACATTGTATAGATCCTATTATCTTTAGACCTCTGAAATCCCTTACTACCAAAGACCCTATGCAGACCCTCCTCTTACGGCTAGCCGCCGAGAGGATCTCCGTCTACTGTCCCCATACAGCCATGGACGCGGCGAGCGGAGGACTTAACGACTGGCTTTGCGACATCCTGTTAGATGGAAAACACCAGGCGAAGCGAACTGTCGTCCAGCCTATTTCTAGGCCTCTACCCGAAGGGCACCAAGGCACTGGCTATGGACGAGCATTTGAACTGCCTCAGCCCGTCAACTTGCAAACCCTTCTGCGGCGACTCTCTGCTGGCATAGGCAACCAGCGATATATGATGGTTGCTCTGCCACCATCACTAAAGGACCTCACCAGGACGCAGGAGATTACCAAGGTTGCTGTCTGTGCAGGTTCGGGTTCTGACGTCCTAAAAGATACCGATGCTCAGGTCTTGGTGACGGGCGAGATGGCGCACCATTATGCGCTCCGGCATACCCAGTTAGGCCAGATTGTCGTCACCGTCTTCCATAGTAACTCGGAGCGGAAGTATCTGGAGACGAGATTGAAGCCCATGTTGGAGGTCGAATTGGAGACCACGGCGTACGGAGACACCCGCATAATTGTCAGCAAAGCAGACCGTGATCCCTTCGAGGTGATTGACGTTAGAGACCTGGCTTAAGCACTTAATGCGACGGCTCGTTAACCTGGTCGAGGGTGTAATTAACATGGCGAATGACCACTATTCGTCGACGCTGGCCTAACAGACGGTTCATTCAATGATGCTTCAGTCGTTCACCTTGTCGTTTAGGACATCCTTCAATCTAAATGCTCAATCATGCCGATTCTCGGGTGTTCAAATCCCTCCAATCTCCCTTGCTCGGCTCACCTTTCAAAGCCGCGTCGCCGTCTTCTATGCACGCGTCCACGTCTACACCACCGATACCCTGTTCCTTCCATACTGATAGAAGTCTACGTGGCATTTTCCACGCCTGTCTCGCATCTTCTAGTCGTCCTTCGCTGACAAGCGCTCGTATTTTATCTGGGGCGTCTAGAACCTCGATTGCCAACTGTTTCGTCCGTGCTCTCCTCCGGCGCGCCTCTTCCGCTTGGGCCCCGGCTTTATCAGGTGGCGGGACAGATTTCCGTATCGAGTCTCGTATTTCCGAGGCTTGGGAGTATATTTGGGCGATTGCTGGATCTAGCGTAGAAGCCATAGGGTTCAATGGGTCCATATTCGTTCGCATCTTACACGTTTATTAGTACATGGCCTCCGTTCCATAGCACACGCCCTCTTGAGGTTAATGGGATTATAAGACTAACCTTGCGTATTGTTTCCGTAGCTGTGATCAACTTGCTATAATTATCATATACAAGTGCCTTCTTCTCGGCATCCAGCGCCCTTATTTCACCCAGCACTCGTGTATACAGCCGCAGTAACTCTTCCATACCATTTTCAGCCAGTGCCTTCTTAACAAAAGCATCTACATCGAACCCTTCCCTGTCTATCTCGCTAGGGGGAACTTCCGAGTACTGCTCATGCGGCCCGCCCGAGGTCTCCCCGAACGGATCGGTCACCTCTACCTGAGGCGGCGTTGCAGCTGGCTGCTTCTTTAGGTTATAGTACTCGCGTAGGGCGGCACGGTTTCGCTTCGTAGCTGGAGGGTTAGCCATAGTAACCCTGTTGGGACTGCCGCCGCTATTCGGGTTCGGCGAGCCGATAGGCGATCGTGAGACATCGAGACTTGGTCGCGTCGAAGAGGTCGGCGTGGTGCCCGAGTTCATGCGCCGCGGCGGGTCGCGGGGCGAGGCGATTGTAGACATTTTTGATAGGCGAGATGTAGTATCTTAATGTTACGCTTGATGGTGTGATCAACGGTATGTGAAATAGCGAAATACCTCAGCTGTTTCCAGATGCCAGATTTAGTTGAGGGCGTAGGAAGCATTAGTGAGGCTGTAGCGCATTAGCTGCCGATCTCCCGCGTTCGTAGTGTGTAAAGCCACTGTGGCGGGAGCTATCGTGCCCCTATTAATTGGAAAGAACCCGACGAGCTGGACCCGCATGCTACCTACTCGTGCCACGCCCCACTTAATTCTGGTTTCGCAAGCGTGTACCAGTCTTAACTGGTGCTTACCACTATTATCCACACATCACCATTAT